>NC_132942.1:33667500-33767500 GCF_034638445.1 Ciconia boyciana | reverse complement strand
TTTTGCCTTGCAAATAGAATGCTGAAGTTCATGTCCCATTAAAGGCTGGTACTTTATTAAAATGTCTGGAATAATCTTGTTTGCAATAGGCATGTCTGGTCTTTCTGCAAAGAAGATTCTGAACATCCTTTAGGTTGGGATTTCAGGACGGGGAAATTTGTTAATATGTTCACTCCTGCCTGACAAATGAGCATTATCGTCAATGTGGGTGCACATTTCCACTTATCCTTTTTGTAGCTGGAAAGCTTTATGAAAAATAAATTAATAATGCATACTAAATTATGTCTGCAAGAGACATTTATGTATATATTGCTAGCTTCAAGACTGATTAGATTTACATTTCTTTAAAAATGATTTTTTTCTCGCACATCCATAACGCCTTTAGAATGCACTGCATGATAGAAAAAATGCAATCTTGATTTCAATTGAATACCTGGAAGGAGTGTTTCTTCCCCTATTAATATGTACATGTGTTCCCCTAGAGTTTGCGTTATTTTTCCTAAAAGAGACTGTTCTCTTGAATTACCCCAGCCCAAATGTATGCCTTAGGATGCAAAATGCAGCAAAGTAGATGTCCTATTATCATAACTTGAAAGAGGTCAATTTAATAATAGCCTGTTTTAAACAAGAGTCTGCTAACTATACAGTAAAGACTGTTTTTCACCAGAGAACATAAGCCATATGTTTTAAATGCAGCTAAAAATGGATGCAGCGTGCTATTTCCTTCTACCTCAGCCTGCAGTGTATTACTTAGATTTGCAAGGCATAGCCACCACTAGTACTTAACACTGCTGAAAGAGCCACCCTTCAAGGTTTTTTTAACCACAAAGAAAAGAGAAATATAGTAGCATCGATTGTTAAATCCTGGTGCTTGTTACTCACTGCCCGCACACAGAACATCATGCCTTTGTAGCAGTGAGGAGAGTTGGTATTTATCAGGGTTCAGAGCTAGTTCAGCCACACACTTGACAAATTATTTGTGGAATTGTTGTATTCACAGTCACTTAAATAAGAATCTGTCAACACAAGGCTGTGCTTTGTTGCAGCAGGTCTCACAGTTTTTCCTGCGCACTCAAAGAATGATGGATTGGAGGTAATGCAAATTCACTACCATTTTATATGCTGGTGCCTTCTTCATAGACAGGAAACATAGCTCAGTATCATCTTGTAAAATGCCTTAACTGTAAAGGCCTAGTTCAGTGTTGAAAGTGCTTTTTAAAAATGGTATGTTGGAACAGGGAAATGTAATTCAAATATTTTCCTCACGTCTCATTTTAAAGACTGTTTGTCGGAGCAGGTGTGCATTCAGATTTTCCCAGGCTAAGTAGGACATATGCTTATCTGTGCTTGGTAATTAAAACAAATTAATAAATACAATTATTTGATTTTATGGCAACTTAAAAGTTAATACTGCTTAATGGGATATTAAATTTAAAGAGCTCACGCAGAAGAAAAAAATGCCCATTTAGGTAACTCAGTCTGCATTGCTGATAGTAATTGTTTTAGTAAATTCATTTGTCCAGCAAAGAATACCTACCTTAAAGCTCTACAACCAGTTCCAAAAGGTATAGTTCAAAGGTAAAAACTGCGATCCTTTGACAGAATGGAGCTTACAATAATAAGTAAAGAAGCTGATCTGTGCTGGCATATACTTTTCAGGTTGCTGTCCAAAACTGGAATGTTTTGCCCAGAACTAAAGGCAGCCACAAAAGTCGTGCCACTTTCTACTCCAGCCAAAGTCGGAGCTTTTCCTTGCCCTGCTCCCCAACCTGCCACAGCCATGGGGGAGCCAGGAGCCCACCAACAGCCCGGGACAGCACTGGGGAGGGATGGAGGGAGCTGGAGGCAGCCCTTGAGGATGTCGGAATGAATGAGAAGTAGTAGCATGCACTGGACGAGGCTTTTCTGGAAAGTTCTCATCGCAGTTGAATAAACGGTGTTATGGGCTATTTAAGTTATACCTCTGTGCCTTTTTCTTTTTGGTTGTTCAGGAAAATTGATCTTTCTGCACTAGGAAAAAGCTTCTCTGTGCGGGAGAGGGCTTTCTCAGAGGCTCATTTCAAGTGTAAGGAATGAGCTTGTCAGGAGTTAAGGACAATCACAAATCTTACCTTGTACTGCCTCAAGTTCAGGGTGCGTTTCTTTGATTTAGGATAATAATGGGGGAATTTCATGATGTGTATATAAAAATGTTTTTAAAACAATCAACAACAGATTTTTGCGAACAGACATATGACAAATATTATTCACTTGGCTCAATGCCCTAATGGGAGACCCAGATCAACGCGCTATTGAAACCTTTGTAGATTACGATAGGCTCTAGTGAAGTCAATTAATATATTTCCATACACTTCAGGTGGGCCAGCTTTTAACCCCAGATACTCTGAGCCTTAAGCTTTCAACTTGATCTGAGCAGGCACTCTAAATCTCAGTGCATGCTCAAGATGTAAGTATTTAGCTGGTGTGCAAATCTGGGCTGAAGTAAGCTGCCCTGGCATCCTGCTACCAATGCTGCTGTTTCACAGTGGTACTTCATCTGTGGTAAGAGAACGAATATGTGGTACTGTTTACTTTTGTATTGACTGAAGGAAACAAAATGCTTTGACATTGAACAGCATTGTCTTTTATGTATATTGCTGCCTGGCCTCTTTTTGTCTCCTTTCTGAGTAGTCTTCTACTTTGACTTGCTCTGATTTTATTCATTATAAAGCATATATTTCTGGAGAATCGTTAAACAATGGTAATTTGAATTTCATGCATGTGAAGGGTGTGACTAGGTAGCTCTGCAGGGCAGCACCTCTGACCCGCCTCTTCGTTCACCAATGCATCCAGCTGAAGTGCAGAGCAGGGGGCTGCCGCTCATGCAGGTATCTCTGCAGTGGTTATCTGCATTCAAAGAAGTATCTGGAAACGTTTAGTTGACTTTATTTTATTTAAAAATGCCTGTAATACAGCCTCGTATATAAATTAATCTGCTCCTATTAGACTCGCAGAACACTTATGTCCCCCTGTACCTACTTACCTTTAGCCATGACACAGGAGTGCACCAGCATGTATCGGCACTGTGATAAACAGCTGCAGGGACCAACGCCTATGCTGACGTAGTTGTTTGGGGTGCTGTGACCACAGACACCACTATGCTCAGTTGGAGGCGTTGGTCGTGACGTCTTTGTTATCTAGGGTCTCTTCAGCCTTGCGGGAAGGCATCTGTTTGGCAGAGCCCCTGCAAGGGCTGCGCTCTGCAGCCTTGCAGAGTATTCAGACTTTTATAGTATTTCCCCTAGCAGCCTTTCAAAGCATTTGGAAGCTCGATGCAATTTCAAAGACTACAGATTGACTTACAGTATGGGGTATAGTATTTTCACTTGCGTCTAAAAACGCTGTTGTGGCCAAAAATTAAATCGCCAAGAAATCACACATGGTTCACAACACAGCTCTTTGATAACATTAAAAGTATATGTAATATTTTGAAATCACTGGCCAATTATTTCTAATAGTTTCATGATAATTTATGTAGAGAATCTCTCTGTTGGATGTGTTCCTGCTTTGGTCTAAATGTATTTTTGAACACTCTGTCAAACATCCCCATTTGGCACCTATTTTGTTTCACTGAATTTCTTTAGTATGTCCAGATCTCTTGCCAATGTATTTGCGGAACATATTTTGACAGCTTTCTCACCAAATTTGTTACTTCTTGTGTTTGGAATGGGTATCAAATTGTGGATATTAGTGTGTGTGTTTCCTTCTGGTATAGACTCAACTGGATAATACCTTTGTCTTCTCTGATGGTAAATATAATAAAGTAAGTGAATATTTCTGGGTTTTTTTTACTAATTTCAAATGTTATTAAGATTTAAAAATTACAAATCTGTTATAAATGCATTGTTGTGGTTTTATGTTTGCAGCTAAAAGCATCCTGAGCAGAATATCCATAAAGAGTTGTGATCCTACATTCCTTACTCACCCAAACTTTATAATAGAAATAGTACATATGTGAAGGCAGTAGGTCCTCCCTCACTGTACACACACACACACGCACGCATGTGTGCATATATATATATATATACTTTTATTTCAATATGCTTGGATTAACTAGAGTACTGAATTTCAATTTGTTGTGCTCATTTATAAAATAGTCTTCCTATTGAGTTTGTTAGAGCTGAATGAAAATGGTGTATTTAAGGCTGATCATAATCTTTTCCATCATATTTTTCTTAATATGGCATTTCTAGATTAAAAGAGATGACAAGATAATGTGTGTTGAAATATAAAAGCCTGCTTTGTGGCTCTGCGACAGCGGCCAGAATGAGGGCTGCTGAGCTGGCCCACCCTGGGAACCCTCTCGGAGACATCGCGCTGGGTTGTGGCGTTTCCAGTCACATAAGTCCCTGCTATTCCCTCTGAATGAGCACTACCCGCAGCCCTGCGCCGGCTCATTTTCCATGGCCGGGCACGGCACGGTGAGGACTCAGCCCTTACAGCCCTGTTTTCTGTGGGCAGCTGGCACTGCCTTTGGCCCTCGTTTTTGCTTGTACTGAAATGGTGATTGTCTATTGCACAGCCGTTGGTGGCCTTTACCCTCTCCGGGTGGGGGTAGACCTAGATATCACCCTGAATCTGAATGAACGAACTGGATATGCATGCTATTTTTCAAATATCGCCCAGAGAAATAGGCTGGAAAGATTTAATGAATTAGTTACCTTTGACAGCGGAGGCTAAATGCGATGGGGAGGACATATATCTTAGAATTCAGTTTAAATAAGGCTTAGTGGTTGCCATAGCTCCTGATTATTTCTGCTCTGTTGTGGATAGCGTAGTAGTTGGAAATACTTTTGGTCACCCTTAAAGGTAACCTTGGATGTGGAGGACTGTGCAGTTCTTGGTGACAGCACTTTCTCTGAAATGCCTCTTCCCCTAGGAACACTAGAAAACCTGTGCCTGCTTCTAAGGGCTCCTTTTCGGGCCACTTACTAGTGTTCTTTAAAAGATGCTATTCAGTCGGCATAGAGCTCTGACTTTTTTTTTTTTTTTTTTACTGCTGGCAGATAGGTTGTTTACTGTGCTGAATAATATGTATCAAATAGGAAATGAATCCTGAAACAGCTAGTTTGGTGGCTGATAGTAAGTCGTCCTCCTATTTTTGAAATGTAAGGATTGGTTTTAAAATGTCAGCGGTCTTTCTGAACTGATATATATTGCCTTTTACAAAGATTTGATCAAAATTCTTAAGTTACAACAAAAAAAATGTTAATTAATCCAATTATGTTGTATAAAAATGCAATTGTGAATCTAAAATACCTGTAGAATAAAAAATAGATTATTTTTCAAAGGGGACTGTCATGGAACACCTTTAAGATCTGTATCTTAATTTCAGTTACCTGTGCAAACCTAAGTATTTCTTTTTTTAATTTTAGATGGCAACTGCCCCATCAGTTCTATAAATTGAACTTAGATTTGAACCAGAAAAACATTTTTTTTTTAAATAAGATTTTATTTAATGTCTTACAAAGAACATGATATACAATACAAAAAGAAAATATTCCAAATATTCCCGATTCTGTGCAATAATATCTGATTTTTCGAGCAATTTCTTCCAGCTTATCTGGACAAGTTGAGACACAGACTACAATCAGGGCACAGACACAATCAGGGCATCAGAAGCTCTTCCTCAAAAAGAAATTGTATTAACTTAAGATGACAGAAGTAGGATGGCTATTCTATGTCTGTACTAGATATAGCATATATACTGCATTTTTGGTGAAATTATTTCTCACATCTGAAGCCCAGCTTGAGTGAGGGCAGCAATCTTGTGCCAGCTGCCAGCATTCTCCAGAGAAATAGGAGCAATAGGCCATAGGAATGGTCTGGTCATAACATACTTTTCTTGCCATTAGAGAAGAGAGTAACGTAATAGCTGCTCCGCTAGTTTCATAATACCAAAGAATTTCCTACAAAATGGTGGAGGCCAGGGCAACGTGTGGAATAAGTTAAAATTATAAAGAACAGACTGACCTGCCATTGATTTGATTTGCTTTTTGGTTGGAAATTTTGCATTATAGAATATATATTTTGCTTGTCAAATTTGCTATTGACTTTCTTTGTTCTATTGAAATTCTGAATTTTTGCTACTTGCTTGAACTTTTTTCACACAGTGATAACACAATATAAATCAAACACCCTAATCCGGACAAAGTAAATCATCAGGTGTTCTGCATAATTTTGTTTGAGTGTTAGTAGAAGACTAACTCTTCCAGATAACTTCTAACAGATTGCTAAATACGCAAATAATTTGCTTATTAGAGGTGATATTTATCAAAAAACTCAGAAGAATGTATGCACTGAAATATATTTATGGTCATGTAAAAAATGAAGTGACCTGTTGGAGACAGACCTTAGCTCCTGAGAAGAAATGAAATGCTTAGGAAGGTTCCATGGAACACATGAAATTATTGTGTATATGTAAGAAGTAATAATGTCATCTGTTTTTTTCTGTTTCCTGTTGATTGACTTTTATAGCTTGCAAACATTATGCTGGATTGTAAATTGCAATAAATTTAATCAAGAATTATTTTATTCAGCCTACTAATGAGGAATAATAGCGTATGTATCAATTAGACATGTCAATTTGTGTGAAGAAATAGATTTACAAAGGGATAGTAGGTAAAAAAAATATCATTGGTATCAATTCACTTCATTATTTTTAATTTGCAGTGAATATTGAGTGCTTCCAACATAAAATCATTCCTCAATTAAAATAAAACAGCTGTACTCCTATCAGCTTTTCCCTGCTTGTTGTTGCTTACAGATTAGCAGTTGTCATTGGCTTCAGTCTCATGTCATTTCATTAATTTGCAAGCATAAATGGGTAAAAAAAATAAAATAGTACATTGACAAGCCAAAGATTTTTATTATTAAGTAATGTATATAAATTATTTTTTTCAGACTGGACTGAAAGGGCAGAAATACTGTAGCAGCAACATTTGGGGGATATCAGAACTGTGACAAAGCCCCGTGTGCTTCTGTTCTCCAGCATCAGCAAAGCAATAGTAGTTGTGAGCACTTTATTAATTTTGGCACTTTTATATTACTCTAGATTCCCTTTCTTTTCCCCCAGGCGATTTCTAGTAAACTAGATCCCACAAATGTGTTACAGTGTAAATGAGAAGGATGAATTCTGAATTGGATTGGTTTGTAGCTTGCTTTCACTGTAGGATCTAACGAGTCCCTCTCCTTCCTTTATTAGCAAGTCTCTGCTCTTATTTAGTTTTCCATGATATCACTGAGCAAGTTTGGTTTTGAGTGACGTATGTAGCTCTGTGGTTGTCGTTATTTCTCTTCAAATAGATCAAAAAACTGACAATATGAGCACGTTTTAAGAGAGAAGCATGGGAGTTGCAAAAGCTATTTCTGCAAGCCCAGATGTGAAAATGTGGTGTATAATTTCTTCTGTTAACTTCTGTTTTTCTAGTAGTAAGTTCCTAATGGCCTTACAAGATTTTAAATTGGTCTACCTTACCTTGTTATCATCTAGCTATTATTTTAATGGAAGGTTTAAAAATATATACATTTTTAAAGCTGTGGTATATAAGATGTAAAAAGTATGTAGGAAGAATCAATAATTACATGTTTTATATTTTAATAGAAAATAATATTCTCTCTCAGATGACTACAGTTTCAAGAAATGAAGGTAAGCTGTACTTCTGATTATGTTTTTCTGCAGCTGGTGTTGCAGGTTTCAATACCTTTAGATCCTACTGGCTGAATGCATTTTACCATGGTGTATTTTTATTATTTTTTTGTTACCAGTGAGAGCTTTTTGATAGAATCCCTAAAAGAGAATTCATGTCTGTAGGGAGACTGAACACATGGGATCTGAATCCTAGTTAACAGTGAATTCTCTATTACAAGAAGTAAAAGCTTATGAATATTTTCCTCGGCTCTGAAAGTGGAAGCTGACACTGGCTTGTATCAGAGAATTTTAACTAATGATTATTACAATGCTCATCTGCTAATTTGCTTCTCCATAACTGGAATCAGTATGCTAAATATGTGTGAAGTTTTTGGAGCTCATGCTAAAATTTCAACTAGCCAAAGACTTATCTGCATTTCACTATTATTGAAATAATAATAGTAATGATAATAAATAATAGTAAATACATTAACTATGTTTCTTTTTATGAATTCACTGAATTTAAGTAGAAGATCATTGCATAAGCTGAACACATCTTCAATTTTTGATAAATCTAGCGTGTTGTTGTTTAACACTGAAGATTCGTTAGAAAAAAGGCTATGTGAGTTTAATGCTGTACTTTTGAATAGGTATCCATGTATTTCAAAACTGAATAAGAAATGTTGTTGAAAATCATAGACATGTCTAACATATAGGTATGCCATTTGTAATCTATAATGGCATCTACACTGGCACTTGAGCGGATTAATTTATCCCAGGTAATGTATCTGTGCAATCTATTGCACCATATTTGATGCCAAACTTCTTGGGTGATGTTTGGAGAAAGAATTTCCCAGCTGTACAACAAACATAAAGCTTTCAAAATTCTGCGAGAAAATGACAAACAGGAAATTTGTATTGCAGGATTGATTGCTGAATTTCTTAAATTGTAAATAATTATGAGTTGGGATACTGTTATTTAGAAATAAACTTTGTTTTTATCAGTTAGTATCAACAGTCACTGTCAATCATTTTTGTATTTCCTGTTGATACACTCAAATCATCTTTAACGTTTTAAGTTCTCTGTATTCTGTGTCTTGTTAGTGTTGGAATTATGTTAAGCAATATGGTTACCAATTTAATAAATATGATCATTGTTTTTATAGATATATAGGAAAATTGACATTTTTAATGGGTGAACTTCTTGCTGTTTAACATTTAAGAACAACAAGCATCAAAAGACTTTCAGCGTATTGCGAGAAGCACAGTTTAGAGGATGGTGCTGATGAAATGAGACCAAGGAGGAGGCTGCGACATTGTTCACGTTTATCTCGCTGCCAAGCTCCTGCCTTCGAGCCCCAGTCAGTACACTCTCCGGGGATGCTCCTGGAGATCCAGCTCCTGCAGTTCTGTGACTCTTCTCCATTCCCTTTCTGCAAAGCTTCATTTCTACTAGTATCCGTCCTGATAGTCTCTGGTGCGGACTGGCAGCTGCCTGTGCTGCCAGACTGCTGGCCGGGCACCTTGGCACAAGTCATAATGCAGAACCTTATTTTTGTTTCTCTGGAGAACCACCACCTACCATATACTTGCATATTATTCTCGCTATAGAGTTGATGCATCTATTACCTGACTGTTGTAGCAGCTAAACTTTAAACTTACAGTGTTATAACGTTACCAATATGCAAGCAGGGTTAATGGGATAAGGAACAACAGGGATTTGAATCAAATCATCATAAAGAGAGGAAAAAATTATTTTATTTCCTTTTTTAGGCCCTTGAAACAAACTCATCATCCTGTTTTGTGCAGTAGGCAGTATTCTTCAAATCAACAGCAGATCTTTTAAAACCAAGGTTGAACTTAATTTTGTCAACCATGTGTCTTAGAAAGTACCTACCCTGTTTGAATATTATTTCTCTATGTGAAGCTATGACTGAGTTTACAAGCTTAGCAAGACCTTAAGTGACTTGCTTTATACAGCCATTCAGTATTGCCCTACACACCAATAATCCTTTAGTATAATAAAATATCTGTCTTTGCTTCTTTACTAGAAGTTATAGAGAAGTCTTCTGATCATCCAGCTATGAAAAGCACCATGACTGGTTCTGCCCAGAAGCTGCATGAATACATGTGGAGCAGAAAAGCTGCTCTTTATAGCCAGCTGTAAAATTCTTTCAAACCCTGTGAATGTTCAGCCTGAGAAGGCTTTTCTCACAGAGATATAGATTAGCTTCAGCATACCAGACTTCAGCAGTATGTACGAGTCAAGATTTCACTCCAAGCCTACACTTTACTGGTGAAACTCAAAGTCAGCCAGCCCATTTCAAGAAGAAAAACAGCGTTTGGTTCCAGTAAGCTACCACAGAACACGCTCCAGATTTGACAAACATTGTAATTAGTTGCTTTTGTGTGTTTACTACACAGTGCAAATGCTGTAAAATGTTTTTCACATGATGCAACATTGCCAGCAGATAATCATTGGAGCATTAAACCAAAAGAATTTGTGTATATCCTACAAGCTGCAGGAGGATAAGAAAATGTAAACAAAAACTAACAGCTGAATTTTTCAGATGATACCATTCCTTTTCTTTTGTTAAACTGATTCATTTTTAAATGTTACTTTTTGTCAGTTTCTCTAGAACCTGATTAGAAAACCCTAAACCAATGTGAAAATGCTTTTGTTTCTGGCCTAGTTTTGATTGTGTGAATTTTTTAGAACATTTTCAGTTTAATTATGCAGCACTAAAAATTGCAATTAAACTGAATTTGCAATTGAAACTGCTCATTTTAGTTAACTGTCAAATTTACTACGGCATTGTGAAATAGGGGCCTTTATTATTATGAGGTGTTTTGGAAAAAAATTACATTTTAAACAGGAGAAAAATGTCATATCTCTCAGTCCTATCACAATGAGCCAACAATTTAAAGAGATACCCAACCAATGAAGCTAGTAACTCTCTAAACACAATGGAATTTGTTCCAGGTGGTGTCTTAAATTATTGGTATACTGCAAGTATGGACAGTATGCAAGTATGGACAGTATTGAATAAAGTCTTTTTTTGTATATTTAATCTGTTTTGTAAAGTGTGTTTTTCAAATGTAGGTGGAGGGCTAATGTTTGTTTGAAATAATCTTGTGATAACCCACTTATCTTAGGGATATCTGACATGCCATGTTTTGCAGGATGCTATGACGCATTTTGATGGATATTGTATATTATATGAGACTGTACGAATCTTAATATCTCTGTTCCTCTGTTTTAGCATGTGATGTACAGCTCTGTGTACGTAGAGCATCTCAGACTAGTGTCTGAGGCTACCCTTTTCCTCTAAGCCCTAGGCATTTTTATCACTGTGCCAATAAAAGGAAAGGGATTTATGGGGTACTGCTTTTTAATTCATTCAATTCTCTGTTCATTGTGAGGTTAATGTTGTTGATCTATTTTTCTCTTGAAACAAATAAAAACAATATGTGCTGACACTGACTTTGACTTTTGACATGGGAGATAGAGGTCAACATTTAATTCTATATTTATAGACTACACCAACAATATTATCTGTATTAAAAACTGTTCACTCAGTCCTTGTCATTTTACAACTTAGTTCAGTAGCTTATATCACGTTGAACATTTTCTCCAACTCTGATCAAGGTGTCATCATTCACAGCGCTACACTTAAGGGGTTGTCAGCCTTTCCATTAAAAACACCTTTTTTCAGGGGTTCATAACTTGACTAGCTAAAAAAAATTACAGCACTTGGGGCTTTATTTTAAACAAAATCTACATTAAAAAATACCCCAAACCCACAACCTAAAGAACCCAAATAAAGCTAGGAGCTTACTAGTTTGGCACGTGTTCAATGGCCATTTTTATTTAAGAAATTAATGTGATTTATCAAGCAGTTATAACTGCCTAAGTATTCATCTATTTCTTTCTTTCTGAAATATTCTTGGCTGCTTATATTTATAAGAGGTGCTTGTCTGTCCACTAATAGATGCTTCATGCCCAGACTACTCAGAAATTGTATACTGGTAGCTAGTGATATGATTATTGTAATGAATGCGCATGGGACAGCTGTACCTGTATAAGCCCCCTCATAGATGAACTTACACTTCTGTAGACCATTTTTCTTCTCAAATGCAAATAAGCTCTTATAAGAAATTTTTTACTTTCAGGAAAGGAGAAGGAAGGACTATCCTGCCTTATCTAGAGTGGATACAGAGGTACTACAGTTGTGCATGAGCGTTCCTTATGATATGGAACAGGACCTTTGGATCCCTGGGGCAAGTGATTTCACTGGGACAAATCTTCAGACTATCTATGCTGTTCTGACTTTCCTGGGTATAATTTTTATGAGCTAAGACCTGGCATGAGTATGGCCTTTATTTTACATACTTCATTTTATTCTCGTTTGCAGGATAAAGGCCCTTGGTGTACCTGCGCCTTATATTCAACAAAGAAACTGAATTATCAATGCAATTATTATTAACCTGCATTTGTTTTCAGAGCTTATCCAGTCTTACTTTAGTCAATGGCAAGAAATTTGAGATTAAAGTTGTATTCCAATGCAAACGGGCAGTAATATTTTCTACAGGTCACTTAGATGCTTTATCCACCTAAATATGTATTTCCTCGATAGTAATGAGAGTGAAAAAATGGAATAACCCATACAGTTTAATCTATGTGTTTTTAAAATATCTTAGCATATACCATATTTATGTAAAAAAACCCCAAAATAGCTATTGCAATCTGTAAGTTTTTGAAATATGTGAGGTTTTATACTAATACGCATATACAGTGGTCCATACTAACTGCCAAGGGTTTGGGTTTTTTTTTAGTAAGGTTTACAGACATTAATATGCATTTTTAAAAAGTGTCCAGTAACTCATATATCATTCTTGGAAAGCAGAGAATCTACCACATTTTGTGTGTGTCTATCTTAATAAGGGCTGTGAAACTGAAACATTGATGGATCATGTTACATACCATGCATCTCTGAAAAGTTTTTAAAATGAACTCGTAAAGACTCTTAGTGGTTGCTTCTCAGCAGACGGCAAGAGGTGTTTGTTTGCCTTATGGAATTCTTTCTGTTTATATACAGAGAAATGGAGAGGACAAGGATCCGGCTAGTACTTGTAGGGCTATTTAAAATAGATATTGTTACTATTAGCATTAAAAGTATACAGGAGGTTCAGTTACACACTCTTTTTCTAACCAGCTTTACCTTTGCATTGAAACTGTTCCAAATATTGGACTTTGTTGGAAAAAATAGACATATAGCTTCCTGATGTGGAACCCTGTGTGAGGAAGAATTTAATATAGGGGCTTTTTTTAACAGTCAAATCTTCTATTTTCCATTCTGTTTCTTTCTTTCCCTCTCTCTGTCTGATTCTCTGTTAAATAGCTCCTGCTTTATTTCTGGTACTTTTGAACTTTATTTCTCTTTCCTTGTCCTTTTTCCTTCCATCTGTTTGCTGGTTTCATTGTCTCTTAGCTGCCACTCCCCATTATTATATCCTTCAATCTGCAAATCCTCTCCCATATGTGCTCTTGTCCTTCCCTAGGCCTCCTGCCTTTTGATTTTTTCCAGATCTCATTTCCTTTTCACCTGATCTGGCTTTATTCAACTGTGCTCTTGTCTATTTTTTGGCCTGTCTCAGGCCTCCCTTTTTCCTTCTGTCCAGTTGTGAATCCATAAACTAAACAAGACTTTGGCAGAAGAAGTCAACAAATGTGGTGTTCAGACCAGAACTTGACAGCTGGAAAAGGAAAAGGGGGATACAAAAGCCAAACTTTTGATTAGACTGGCGTGAATGCTTTTTAATGAATAAAATATTCAGTGAATGTAACCTCTTTTCTGCTTTCAAAGTTTCCTGCAACAGATTGAGACAGTCTGTATTTTATTTAGTTAATATTATTTATGAATTTTATTTGAACATATTCCTGGTATGTTTGCAACAGTTTATGCAAAGAATCATGCTTTGAACTGTCTTGGTTATTTGCAAGGCTATAAAATGTCATTATTTAAATTCCTTGGTTGGGTGAATTACAGAACTAGGAATTGTGCAGATTGAAGATTTCATCAGTATAAAATTAAAAATTCATAATTATAGTTAGGGAATTATTCAAAATGAAATTTAATTTAAGATGCGATTTGAAGTTAGAATTTGTTTTTTCTAGAAAGATTTAAAGACCTGCCAAATGTTATCACATCAAATTACATTTTAAGTAGGAATGGACCAAATGTCAGTTATATTTGCCAGATTCTTCTGAAATTCCTGAACAAGCAATTTTACTAATTTGCAAACTGCCTGATCTCTCTAAGTTGGGTATCTTGCATCTGTGCTATCTAAAAATGAAGCTTTAAAATATTGTCATAGTAATTGACTGGGTTTAGTTTTGGTTTGGTTTGGTTTTTTTCTCCTGCGCCGCTTTACTGGGGAGGGATGCACTATGTTTGCAGGAATGCCTGCACAGTGGGAGTGTCAGCATATTTATGCGTGTCAGGGCATATTAGGAGTGCATGCACCTGTAAATAGTAAACATATTAAGACCATGTTACCCCTAACATGACAGTATCAAAAATATCTAGAGACATGCTGAATTTTGAATGAAAGACTAAAAGGCTAAACTAATAATTGCATACCCTGTC
The DNA here is from genome assembly GCF_034638445.1 of Ciconia boyciana. Taxonomy (NCBI): domain Eukaryota; kingdom Metazoa; phylum Chordata; class Aves; order Ciconiiformes; family Ciconiidae; genus Ciconia; species Ciconia boyciana. The sequence continues at coordinate 33,753,181 of NC_132942.1, read as the reverse complement.
CACAAAACTCCCATTAAATCATGTCCCGTTCACCTGAAACCATTTCAAAATGCCTGCTCTTGTTTTAAATAAGTGAAATTAAACCCCCGACGTTGTTTCTACAATAACAGTGTTTTAGTTACAGTTCCCAATTAAAAAAATAATTCCCCAGTCTGAAAGCATCAGACTGGATTACATTCTCTGTTAAAGGAAGAAAAGAAAGAATCTACTGTCTGGTGACCTTTATTTTGGCTGAAGGCTAATAGACATCGAGCTCTGTAGAGAGAAAATTCTCCGAGGAAATGTGCATACTAATAGTCCTTTATTTACATTATTGTTTTCTAATTCAAATAAGAGTGGTATCAGTGCTATGTGTGTGATTTCCCTGCCCTGTTTTGTAGCTGCAGTTGTTGCAGATCCTCCCTCCTTTCCACCCCCTGCTGCAGCCGGGGCCTCAGCAGGTGTTTGGGCATTTCTGCCTCTGGACGCCTTGGCCGGAGCAAGGGCAGGCATGCAGCTCGTCGCAACCCACAGGGGCTGGCAGGCTGCTGCTTCTCTTGCAGCTTCTTCCCCAGCAAACTATGGCTTAGTCCTCTTTAGAGAAAACTGAGTGTGTCCTGGACGGGTGCTCTCAGGTTTACGTTTGTGGTTTGGTTTGTAGCATAGGTTATTTTTCTTTACAAGGAGTGCGCCTGGGTTGCAGCCAGTCTCTGTGCCTTGTGCAGATGTGTGGGTGCCGAGGAGAAAACCGGGGAAAGGGCAGAGGAGAGGCTTCGACCTCCTGAGAAGACAGTCAGACTTCTGTGATGACAGGAAAAGGACCTTTTCCCTGAAGGGTCCAGCTACGACAGAGAATGGGGACAGGCTGCACTGAGGAGGAATAGTTGCAGGAAATCGTTAAAAGTTGCTGGTCAGAGGGAGGCAAAGGAAGAGATCTGCCCTGGAAGGACAAAGCGGATAAGGGTCCTTGTCTGTTTTGAAGGGTCTCTCCTGCAGGTTGTGTTTGGGTGCAGCTTATCTTCTGAGATTCAGATCCCTCCCCTGGTGCTCATTTTAACAGGTGCAGGCAGATTCACTTCAGAGTTTCACCAAGACAAACTCATTTCACCATCCTGCATCATATAGGAAGGAGTTTGAGTGGAATAACAGATGGAGTCATATTTCTGGGATTTTTATAGGGAAGTGGTAAATACATCCCTCACGTCAATATTTCTTCCCGCCCTTGCAGACAGAGGGTCTCCTCTGTTATAATACTGCCATAGGAGTTCCCTCCTGGAGTGCCTGAGCAGCCTACATTTGCTATGCCTTGCAGGCTTATGATCTCCTCTTGCCCATGTGTGCGTGAGCATTGTGTTTCACTAAGCAGTGCTGCATTCAGGCACAGCTAATAAATGTTTTTTCCTCTTTTTTTTTTCTTTCTTTCTTTCTTTCTTTCTCTCTCTCTTTTTTAAAAAAATCACACTTAGAGCTCTGGGGTAGAGAAGCCCTGAGTGGGAAGTGTTGATTCTCCTCTGTTCTGAAGCAAAACCCAGAGACCTGTTTCCTTTGATGCTTTTCTGTCTTGCAGGCTATCCCAGTGGCCTTACTCTTCAATAGGAGGAGAGCACGAGGAGCCTTCTCTTCTGCCCCTAGAACGAAAGGTGAGCACATGCCTTCTGAAAAGCAGCACCAGTGCCTTCCTGGCTGGTGAGTGCAGGGACACTGAGCTTGCTTTAAGGCAATTCAGTAATTTCCTTGAAACAATGCACCTTCAGGAGTGGAAAAACTGTAATGAAATATTCTTTGTCTAGGGAATGTTTTATTGCTCTCTGCCTGAGAACAGCCCCTAATGTGGAATTTACCTGTATGCTGTTTTCACATCTGTTTACTTCAGTTTTTACTCCTGTGAAAGGGAAGAGGGGAAGAAAAGAAATGACATTAGGGGTCTGGTATCTGTTACTATTTGTTATGAAGGTTCTGTCTCCCAGGACATCATTTGCCCATCTTAACTGGTAATGTTCCTCAAAAGCTCAAAAAAACTACCACAGCAGTGATGAATCTTTGCTGATGGCCATCAGATGTTTTGCTGGGGTTTAAAAGAGTCTAAAAGAAATCAAATTCTTCAATCTTCAGCAGAGTTAACAGGTGATCGTATCAGAGAGGTAATGAAATATTGCCTCAGGTAGGGAAATAGTGCTGTGGAGTACCAGTAAATCAGAATGCTCTTCTTGTTCAGAGCTGACTGAACTTGCTTTCAGTAGTTCAGCATATCTTTGTTTATAAATCTAAATGCTATTGTGTTGTATTGTACTTTGCAGTGTAATAAATTGTAACATTCAACATTAACTGGTCAGGCTTCAGTGATAACAAAAGTTCAGCAGGCTGGTGGCACTCTGATCAATATTGCCTTCTATTTATAGTATTGTTACAAATTGAAGTTTTATTTAAATTAGACAATGCTGAGAAGCTTACAGTAGATCAATAAACTAAAATACAGTAACGGATTTTAATTCATGGTTGATACGCTGCTACTCTTTTGTCACATGCATCCTTAATGTCCCCTAAACAAAATCACATTTATGTGTACTGTAACAGAGTGTTGTCTGGCAAAACTGCAAAACTCTTTTAAAGAAGCAAGACTGTGGCTGTGCAATCAGCAGTAAAGATGTTGGATAGGAGGGAAAAAGGCCAGATAGCTTCTGTTTGGTTGGGGATTTGTTGTTTGTTTCTTTTGCTGTTTTCCTATTCAGTACACAAGTTTAACCCGAAGTATGTACCCTGTATGCCATATAGATAGTGCTGATGCTCGGATTCTGCTCTCATGAGCAGAATCTCTATTTACACCAACATATCTCCAATAACAGCAGTACTGTTTTTCTATTACTTCATCTGTGTTGTGAGATTAGGTTTTAGTTCCATATGACATGTCTTGTTTTTAGAGGGAGCTAGAGCCACCAGCTTTTGGGGTTTGATTAGTGATACCATGACCCAACAACTATTGAACAATATTTTTAGTACTTTTGTTGAATTAAAATATGAGGTTATCTTGCAATTATTATAATTTGATTTCTGTCAGCTCTATCTAATCATTAGGTGATAGCTTATATGTGAGCCACCAACAATATCTGAGCAATCAGCCCTGGATGTGAGCATTGGCTGAAGACAAAGGAATTGACGTGTTCCTGCTGACACAAGAGGAATTGTCAAGAATCTTAATTATATATTAATCATCATGGTCAGTTGGCACAACCAACAAAGTCTCTCTAACACTATCCAAAATAAACTTAAAATTATGGTGCCAGAAAAAGCACTATAGAGCTTTAACAATGCCACTGATTTCTCTCAAAAAGAGTTTTGAGATGGGTGATTAATAGGGACATTTGCCATTAGACACTGTTAATTTTTAAACAAGGTCTAAATATTCTTATGCAAATTCCTATATTGTTCTTCCAACAGTAAGCATAGGTGCTTTAGAGCTGGGGGAATAATTTAGTCAGACCTCCTAAATGTTGCAGATAAAAGAAACTGATGCAAAAAATGCCATATATACTGTATGTCTAACGAGATTTATAAGTTTATTCCTGCAAAAAAGATCCAGCACTTTCTTTCTAACACAGTAATTCTAAATGGCAAAGCCTGGGCTAAGTGTCCCACTCCCAATATCTTCTGAACCTTCATGTGTCCTGCTGGTTCACACGCAGACATGGTGGTCCTGTGCACTTGTTATGGGGACAGGACCACTTGATGCTCTTCTGTTTCTTTATTCCAAACCTCACTTTGGATTCCACTGCTGCTTTTATTCCTTCCCACCAGATGTTTCAGACAAGACCAGAAGCAGGCCAAAGAAATAAAATACCTGCTATCAAGAAGGCTGCGGCAGAAAGGATTAAGGAGAAAACAGAGATTCGTGGGAAACTAGAAAACAAAAGTTCTGGATTAACTAAGTAAAACACATCTCCTCACCCAAGATTAACTGTTCTCTCTGTCATGCCTGGAGATACCCAAAGAATGGACATTTGTGGCAGATGTTTGGTGTGTGTGGATCTTCCCACTGGTGTCTGGATGTGGGAGGTAAGAGAGGAACAGCAGGAGTGAGTGTCATAAGGGGGTGCGGATGTGGATGGGTCATAGGGGATCACTGAGGTGCTGAAGAGGTAGTTGATTTTCTCCGCGCTGGTTATACCAATCATTGTTCCTGTGGGAAATGTGCACAATAACAAACTGGGGTGGGGGGCATCTTGGGTGGGGATGAAGGGCACTGAACATTGTCACTAGCATGGAAGGGTCTGACCTCATGGGAAAGTAACAGCACAGCTGAATATTTTGCACTTTCCCCCAGTCTGCTGATTCTTTTGTCCTCTGAGTTATCTTGTTCGCAGGGTCAGTATTCTTTGCACGCTGCCTGGTTCACGGGGCTCCTGAAGTGAAGTTTTCCTTTCCTTCTGGTCTTATGTTTCCCTCCAAGTCTCTAACTCTTTTTTTTTTTAAAAAGTATATCTTTTTATTTTTCTCCTTGCTTTGCTGCCACCAGGCTGCTCCCCTTTCTTTCACTGACTGCTGTGGCTGCCCGCCTTCTCAGTGTGTGAGGTAGCATTCACATCAAATAGAGAAGGAAGTAGAGCAGGCTTTTAACTTCAACGGCGGGCACAGCCTGGGGGGACCTGCCTTCTAGCAGCAGGAAACATCGTCATCTTGTTCTGTAAGAATTTCTGAGGTTGGTTTTCCCCAGATCAAAATGTAAAAGAGACTCCACTTCATCCAGAGATTAGCCTTATATGTGTGCATACATATATACATATACACACACACACAAATAATATATTTTCTTTAATCTTGACCTTCTCTCCTCTCCCCTGAGATAGTCTTCCTCCTCCACCCCAGCAGTGATGAGAGTATCCCTGAGAGACCTAAACCTACAGAGTGTAAAAACTGGAGAGAGATTATCTTGTGCCTTTTTCTGGTTTTTATCATCATTCTCCTTTTTGGTTGGATGACAGCACCATGATCTAGAGAGAGAGTGAGACAAGCAAACTGGCTGTACTCTGCCCCATTTGGCAGAGAATACTAAGATCCTCTGAAATTAAAGTTCATAGTTTTAATAGCATTTTTGAGACCTCATCTTGCATATTAGAACTTAGCCAGGTATTAGGTAATTTAGATAATAAATTCTCTTCAAAGTGACCCATCATCTTAGTATTTATTTTTTTTTCTAGAGGATGTAAGGCATAAAAGCAAGCTTTGTAGTTTTATATCTGTCAGCATGTCACATAAATATCTCAGTAACTACTGATCTTATCACCATAAAACTTCCATTTATACAGTTAGACATGTCATGTTGGTCAGTTGCACAAAAAGTTAAGCACATGCAATATTAAACTCCAACCCATGCCAGCTCCATTAGCCCACATCTTGAAGTTCTCTCTGAACACTATTAGAGGAGAAGTGGGGGAGGAGCAGGAGGCAGCATACGGTGGATTCAGACGAGGATGGACTCATGTTGAAAATTACTGAAATGATGAAAGAGATTGCAGAGGGATGTTTGGAGTCTCAGTATTTCCCCGAAAATCAAAAGATCTGTTTTCTGTTTGATGAATGACTTTAATAGTTTTAATGACCTCATATAATTTATTTGATATTATTGTTCATTTTTATTAGAAGATCAGTCTAGCAGCGTTTCAAGTTGTATCACCTTTGCATGTCAGAAATGGACTCCGATCTCAACTTGCCATCTTAACACTTACATTACTTTTGTAGCATTTTTATATTAAACAACAGTTAAATTCAGCAAATGCTGAAGTTACTTTTTTTTTAGGATTGAGGCAGGTTTCTAACTCAGACTTGGCAGGAATGTGTCTTTAAAAAGCAGTGTAAGCAATTATTTATCTAGAGTAAAGTTTGTTGGGAGTAATAGTTAGAAATTGTGCAATCTATTAATTTGATTTATGTTTAAAAAATTCCTGTGAATACTGCAATTAATACTGATTACTACTCTTAAGCTCTGCTGCAGTTTGCATTTTAGGCCCTGTAGGCTGAAGCAGTCTGTTTCTAGAAATATCTTGCATAGTAAGTTACATGTAAGTCCAGGCATTATCAGGTTAGGTGAAGTTAAGAGACAGTTTTATAAAAACATACATGCTTAATTGTGTGCCTAATTTGACCAAGTAATTAATTCATTTTATGTATGGAGACTATAGCAAAAATGACTGAAAATATGTAACTAACTGGTCCACTGTGAAGCCTGGACACTAAATTGGCTACTTGCATGTGCATACGTGCTTCCACAGATACTTGCAGCAAATTGCAGGTAAAGTAAGCATTAAGTGCCACACACATATTTGTGCTTGGGCCAAACGATTCTGCTTCTGGAAAATATTAAGAGAATCACTAACTTTGCATCTTTGTGCTTGTTTTTACATTTGTGTGGATTCGGCAGGGTAGCACATTATTTACTTTAAGAAATACAGAGAACATCTCTCATACTTGTCTTTACAGAAATACATGAGGCTGCATTTTTTTTGACAGCACTGATAGCAGAAAATCTCTCTTTTTCTGTTGTTAATGATACAAAATTGACTTTGCTATGTTATTCCCTACAGAAAACAGCGCATTAAAAATAATAGTGTTTAAATTTGGATGTGTTCAAGAATGTCACAATATGAAGGGTTAGTCCAGTATTCAGAAACAGTAAGACATTTGCAATGCTGAAAACACACATGCTGTGTAAAGGCACATAGTTTTTCCTAATTTCAGTTGAACCACTTACGTGTAGTCTCCAATTTTTCACTTATAAAGCTGTGTTTAATTTAAGGCTGGGTTGAGTGTGCTTGTCACTGAGTCCACCATTGGCAAGACTGGTCATTATAAAAATATTAGAGCCAACCTTGATTTGCCAGGATCCCAAATGAAGAGGAATCAAGGAGAATTTGAGTAGTGGCCTTTTTCCCTTCTCCTGAAGGAGGCATTATCAACTCATTAGCTACAAGCCTGCACAGAGGCCCCAACTGTGACTCTTAAAGCAAGAAATACATTTCTTGTAGTTAAGATTGACTTTCAGCATGCCAGCTGTCCCTCTTTTGGAAGGATTGGCCTTATTTTTCAAGTAGAACATGTGCCATCTTGATTACCCAAACTCTTAATTCAATGCTGTTTAATGCTTTGTCTCCTCAAAATATCCCTTATATCCAGCTTTGATTGGTGGGTAGATGTACCAGTACTGATCAGCTTAATTACCAGTGTGAGGCAGCGTAATGCAGACATGAGGTAGCAGCACACCTTTCCCAGCATTCTGAGGTAATTAACCAAAAAATATTTCCCTGCCACCTGTCTAGCCTTGGAGAAAATCCAGTTTTCTTTCCAAGCTATGAGAAGGGGGGATCAGAGCAGAATTTGGGTAGCAGGATGGCTTATCCATGTATTTTCTGTTCTTCCTAGAGTCATCTGCAGTGGTAAGTATGGAGGCTGAGGCTGCCACCCTCTTTCTTTCCCAATTCCCAGTATGGTATCTGCAGCAAAAAAACTGTGAAGAATTAAGGCGAGCCATACAGGAAACCATGAGCTGTGATCTTCCAGGGTTCGTGAAGACTGGAATGCTGAATATACCTTTGGATGCATCAAGTACAAACACCAACAAAGTTTGGATTTACTGTGGCCTGGCTAAAATTCCTCATTTTTTCTCAGTTGTTCAAAGCTTAAACTCAATCCAGTAGCATATTAAAAACTTAAATTTTCTGCATGTTCAGTGCTTAGAGGAAATGTGCTATAATTCTTACCATGCCTGGGTGAAAACACATATAGTCTATTTACATTCATTATCCACAGCAAATTAAATATAAAATCTCTCACTCCTCAGTGCTTGCATCGATATAGCATTCAAAACCAAAAGCAACAGTATAAAATATCACAAAAATATAACATGGATAAAACAATGTTGCTTTTGACTTTTTAAAAAATAATTTTGTTTCTTATATTATACTGAAAAGGCATATCACAAATTAAAAAGTGATGATAACAATTCTGGAATAACTTCCGAGCTCTGATGACTTTCCACATACAAAAGCTGTAAACCATGCGAGCTAACGGGTGTATTCATCCATCCATGAAGAAGACATCTATGGTTCAAGCATCCCAGCTGATCTAAAAATATTTTTCTAAGACACTGACATACCTTACGGTTTCAAGTAGTCCTTAACTGGTTTTGATTCAATGAAGATTGTACAAACCAAATAACTTTGCTGTTATACTAAAGTCTATTCCCATGTCATGTTCCCAGAAAACAATTCATGTTTGAGACAAGTTCGATTATTTGTGGTTAGATTATTTTTTTATTCTGGAATAGATATTCTGCCATAGCTCAGGAATAGCTAATGGAATTTCATTCAAGCCACGTTTAAAAAACAAACCCCACACTTTTTGGCAGGATACAAGTGGGAAGAGATTTAGTCCACAAGATATATTTTATCCTGGCATGTAGGAGAACAGTTGGTGGAAAATGGTTTCCCCTGTAGCCCGTTAGAAACTTTAACTATCTGTCAGTGATTGCTACGAATGTGGTGCATGACATGTCATGAGAATTCACATAAATAAAAAGGGGAAAACATCCTGTTCAGGACTGCCTCTATGGGAGGTTGGGAAGAAATATATGATGAGGATGAGAGAAGGGTTTTCTATTCAAAACTTCTAGGAGTAGACCTCTGGAGCCCTGGCTGGGGTACTGAGACCTTCTGCAGTAGTTGTCTTTGGATTGCATTTATTACTTTGTCTGCCCTGAACTGAGAATAATGAGGAAGGTTAAAAGGGAAGTTTATTGTCAGTGCTCAAGTGTTTATGGGCTCATTGTTCAGAATTGTACTAGCTGTAACCATGACACTATGATACAAACAGAACTTACAAAACCTGAAATTTAAAATTGTTGAAAAATTTTTAAAAAGTGTACACAGACTATGAAAATTTATACAAGTGGAATTAAAGTGTCTACAGTTTACCTCTTTTTTGACAGATAAAATGAGGTTTTAGCTATTGGAAATCTGGTCATATGTGAATTAGTGACTCTTGTCCCTGTTCCTTTAATACTTTTTAGTCACTTGAAATTTCTTACGAATTTTGGAAGTGCAGGGGAAGGAACTTGGTAAAAAGATCTCACTTCCACTCATGCCATTTAATTGCTACCTGATGAACTTGCTCTGCAGTGATCTGTGGCTGTAACTGAGGTCAGCAGGAATGCCAGAATTACTAAGCTGTATGTTGGGACTCCAGACCCTGGGCATTTAACTAGAAACCTCTGAAGTTTGGAAGCAATATCCCCCATTTGCCCTGTTGTAGTGCATATCCACATGATGAACAGCATTAAAGTCAGGACTGTTGGCAGCAGTGATCAGACTGACTGCAGAGGCGGTGGTGGCTGATCCATGGCGTGGTGGTATAGCTGTGGCCAGTGGGGTTTTTGAGGCCTCTTGTCTGCTTTTAATGAGAACACGTGGGGCTTTTATCGAGTTTCATCTTGCCATATTAGGCACCCAAAGCCTTCAATTCAAGGTCGTGGTTAGGTGGGTGAGCTGAAGGGCATCAGAGCTCTCCCGTGCTGTGGAAATGGCCTAGCTACCCGGTGTATGAGCAGGCAATGAAGGTGTATGTTGTGAGAACCAGGAAGCGGCTGCGCTGAATTCAGGGATTTGTTCCCAGGATAGCTACTTAAAGGCAGCTGCCCAAGGGGAAAAAAAAGCAAGCAGGCACGAGCTTGAACTTGTGTAAAAGACAAAAGGCGCCTGAAACATTCATATTTTCTGAAGAGACCTGCTGGGGAGCTGCGGGACGGGGAGCAGGGGCCGGCAGGGCCCTCCCGGGGAGGACGCGGGCCCTCAGCATGGGCAGCAGGCTGGGGACGGCAGCAGAGGCCAAGTACCAGGCGTAGCCCCTGGTCAGCGCTGGAAATCCCACGGCAGCGCGGGGCTGAGAGGGCCTGGGCCTACGGGGTGCAGGAGGCAGCTCAGCACCATGAAGGACTCCTGGTGCTGCCGGGGCCTGGCGAGTCTCCAGGTGTCCTACAGCTCTGGCAGCGCACCTTCTCACAGCAAAACTGCAACTTCTTGGTAGCTAATGTTTCTCAAGACAGCAGGGGTAAGGGACGTGCCTTTTCAGTCATTCCCTGAAGTAGGATGTCTGTGTATCTCTGATCTATTAGTTTATGTTGTTTCCTTGTTTGTTTGTTTTCAATAATAAGATTTACCTTTAAATCTGTTGAAGATTTCTGTTCTAAAATAAGCAGCTTACTGGTGTTTCTCTGTGGTAATTGAGGCACTCACACCTTTGGGCAGAGCAGCAAGCCTGAAGGTTTGGGCCTAAGGAGCGGTAACTTCTCCATGCTGTCTGCAGTGCACGCGTGCTGCGGTGATGGGAGCTGTGAAGGATCCCCTCACGGCGGAGGCCGAGGCGGCAGCTCAGACCTCGGAGTGATTTTACTGATTTGACTTGCCTCCCGTCCTAAGCATAAAAGGAAACCAATTGAATTTCTTTCATTGAGGCAAGCCACTGACTTCTGTGTGTAGTGCCAGAAAAGTTGTTGAGAAATAACTTTGAAAAATTCTCAGAAATAAGAATGTGCTTTGTAATACTCTCAGTTCTTAGGTGATATTTATTTAAATACGTTACTTGAATTACTATCCATTTTTAGTTAAAATGACCATTGAGATCATTAATCATGAAAAAAGCATTAATTAAATAAATATCTGATTTGCTGATTTTTCATGTTCACTACTCTACAAGCATGTGGCTTAGAAGAAAAAAAAAAAAGGCATTTTTATTCCTGTGTTGTCTAAATCCTTTTTGCTTTTCTGTTTGTTTATCTAGCCCTTGTCCTGTGTCTAACTCTGAGGTGTGTAGTACTGTGATATTGAAAAAATAAGCTCAGCGATTTTTAGTTAGCTTTTTGTCATGCCCCAAAATGTCTCTTCCAGATGCATTTTCTGACCTCGTTTCAAGTGACAAGCATGAACTTCTGGACTAGATAAGGCATAGTCAGTTTGGGTTGTTCTTTACCATATGAATTTTTTGTTCTGTTTCATAACTGTGCTGGAGAATTTACATCTGGGATTCAATGTCTTTGTTTCAGTGGCTGTAATAAAAAACCCCTTCTATTTATGCAAGATTCCTGATGCAAATACATTGAAGGGAAGTTATTTTTTTTTCCCATGGGAATTTATACTTTAATTCTTTGACTCACTCTTTCAGAGTGAGAAAGAGAGACTTTAGTGTTATATAATGAAGTAGTTCATGGTACAATTAATATGATGTAGGAAAACAGTAACATGATATGCTGAATTTAAATAACTGAAACTGATCAAGGGGAACATCGGAATTAAATGCTCAACAGGATTGACGTAACAAATACAAGATGGCCACTGCATTTAAGTTGAAATATTCTGTCATCCACTGATACATTCCAGGCAAATTTGTTGATAGACTAAACATTTTGATAGTCTTTCCATTATTTCTTTGAGCCATCAGCTTTTAATTTTGTCTTTCTAGGTAATATACTTGTGTATAATTTAAACAGAAAACTGTTCTGTTTCATCATAAAAGATTTGTCTGTTACTTTTGCTGTGTAAATCAAGTGGACAGCAAAACATTCTTGAACTTGTTTTTTGAGGCATTTGTTGACAACAACAGGAAAAGAGATCACAGAGACCGCCAATAAGTGTGGACATCAATTATTTTTTAATTGTATAGGAGTACAGTACACTAATTAAAACTAGTATATCTTGCAATGCCAAAGGCAAAATTAATTATTAATTTTTATTAATATTCAGAAGTAGCACAAGGAATACATTAAAAAAGATTTTGTGGCTGTGACTGAAATCTTGTTTTGCTTTATATTTTAGTAAAAATAGTATGTTAGCTAAATTTGAATAGTTAAATATGCACTGAAGAGATTATATGCATTGAACAAGAATGTTCTCTTTAGACTAGTTATCCAGTGGCAGAATATAAGAGTTAGGAAAAATTCTTTAAAAATCCCAGGGCTTTGGTTTAACTTGCTTACATGACAGGTATAAATACACGTTATCCTGCTATTGTTCCTGTGGATACTTTAATTATCAAGTTGGGTATTTTAGTTATGATATCTCATATTCAGTAGAATGGTCTATTTTGAACTTCTGCTAGAGTCGAGTTCATCAAATTAGATGTGTCCTGCATTGATTTCACAAACCTGATGTGCTTCTGGACAAAGTTATTCCACTATCTGTGAGTAAGTTAGTTAGTTAGTTAGTTATTTTCCCCACAGGTTAGACTTCAATCTGCTGTAGATGACTCATTTGGAAACTGCCAGTCTGGCTCAGAAGCCTATCAGAAAGGAAGTTTTTATATTGAAAAGACATTTTTCACCACTGTTATTGACAAAACATTAATAGGCTTTTTATGCACCAGTTCAGCAGTGTAAGTTATACAATGCAAAATTTTCATTTTTGGAATTCACAAAATTTTTATTAAAAACTTCCAAAGTCATTTGTGCTTAGGTTTATTGAAGTGAGCCATGGGAGTAGTATGAGAGAAAAAAAATGGTGGCTGTTGTGAAACCATGTAGTGGTTTGTAGAAGGATAGCTTGAGTCTGGTGTGGTTTTAAATGTTATCTCCTATTGTAACGGGAATGGTGTACTAGAAATCTTATCAGAGTAGTTGCATACTGTTGTGCGTTTTTTCTAGGCCAATGAGTTTCAATCCACTTGATCGTTTAAAATTAGGCAGGCAAAACTTTAGCCTTTTTTTTTTTTTTTAACTGAAGCTTGAAAGGTTTTCCTGTCTCTAATCCTTTCATAGAAACATTGAGTTCTACATCTCACCTGTTAGTGTTCTTAATTATAACAATTCCTGTAGTCATTCATGCACTCCATAGAAATATGGACATTGATAGCTGTATTTTAGTATTTGTTTAGCTAAAATCTAGGATAAATATCTCGCATATCCATACCTACTTTAGCAGTGTAGAGCAGTACTTCAGAGTTTGGCTTTCACTTCACTCTAGCATCCTGAGCTCCTATTATAACAATATATAAGATATGATTTTGTCTTAGAATCTGAGTTGTGCATGTTTGATTGTTACAAATACCCAGAGCTTTCTTTTCATTTTGTTACAGCAAAGCAAGGTACCAAAAAACTTAGTTTTCCTGTTTTATTTGTGTGTTCCATGTAAGTGTAGGTGCTGTTCTTGTCCTCTTCTAAAACAAGCCTGTTGCCTTAGAAAAGTCAAATTCTGCCCTCCCCTTGAGTTGTAATTTTGTTAACAAAAGCAAGAGTCGTGATAATATTCAGCTTTAGTTTACCATCAGGCCTATATTGCCCATGGATTCCTACCTCTTCAGTGCTCTGTCCAAGGCTTGGAAAATGGCACAAGTAGCATTTCTAGTTCCCTTGTATCTCTGTGCTTGTGTACATGCACGCATGTCACAGAGTAGTGGAGAGGAGGAGCCACTAATTCACTTTGCTGTCTCCCAGAGGAATCAGCGTATATGGGAAGAGTAGGTTCTTGCAGCCAAACACTGTTCTTCATTCTACTTTGAAGTACTTGCCTTTCCAACTTGTCAGTAAAAATTGACAAAATACAACTCACTTCTAACAAGATAAATAAAAACTTTTCAAAAAGTTACCTATCACAATTCTGGAAAAACAGCTCTTAGAGATTCTCTTAGTAATTCTTCTGCTCACTGTCCTGAATGTGCTGCTTTCTGAAATGAGTGCTGTGTGTTGTCCAGGAAAACCAGAGAGCACCTTATGGAATAACATCAAAGGGAGGCACTTGACAAAGACAGGCAATTTAGATGCTCAGTTCTGGAAATGTATTGACTGAAGATGAAAGCTCTTTAGGGAAGAGACTTTGTCTTCTATTTATATAGAATATTGCATAATTTAACAAATGTTGGGGACACTATTAATCTCATCCAACTTTAGATGTCTACAGTGTAGCTGTCAATCTTAAGAGAAGATCAATTGCACTCTAAAAGTGCCTCTTTCTCACCACTGACTATAAAGGGAGCCCTCACAAGTAGCTCAGGTGCAGATAGCTTCGTCTGTATTTGGGCAGATGAAACCTGCTCTAAAATACTATCTATCTAACATGGCAAAATAATAGTAGTTGATATTTAAAAAAATCCGTGGGAACGTACCTTGTTCTTAAATCAGCTAAGAAAAATAATGGCAAGTTTGGGGGTTGGTAGCATATCCACAACAGCATCAATCCATTCATAGCTTCTTGAAACATTAATTCAGAATATAAATATGAGGTCATTTGATTGCTCAGAGCAAAAGAATAAAGCTGAACACCTGGGTTGTCAATACTATAATAGCAGTTCAATAGGAAATGCTATCTCCAATTGAAAAGACAAAACAGTATAATTAAAATCCTCATGGGAATGATAACAAAAAATATCCTATACTGCTGTTGCTGAATCTTCTGCATCAGCTGATACTCTTTTTGGACATCTCAGAAACTGTTTACTGGTTTTTTTCAGAGTAGAAATGTTGTTTTGAAATACGAAAGAACATAATGTTCTTCTAAAGCAGTGTCAGTGTCTTATTAGTGGCAAGTCACTATGCTTAAAATGTTGGCCATGAAGAGTCTATATACACAGTGAATCAGCCATCTGTTCAGACTTTGAATAAGAGTGTTTTAGCCAGCATATATGGACTGATATTACTATTTCATACAGTGGGCATAAAATTCATGGCTGCAGCTGACCTCTGTTAGAATGTACACCATTCAAGATAAATATGTGACAAGCTATTTCCAAAGCTGCTTTAATTGCTATATGGGAAAGTAATACAAGAACATCCGGAAAAGCATCGTATGGTATGGTAGATATATGGGCCTGTGCTTAACTGAATGATTATAATCTCAATATACATTGAGCAGTATTCCAGGCAGCCAGTCTTGCTCACTTCTAAAGGAAATTATAGGAGGAGAGACATAAAAATGCATATGTAAGAAACAGGGAAAAATTACTGATCTATGAGGCTAAAGACATTTAGTATCAGTTGGCATGGAGTACATGGGTGCCAAAATAACCAAGTCTAGATTCAGACTTACAAAATATGTATCTCACCAATTTCCCTAAAAGCTCTATGGTGATGGGACTTTAGAAAGACTTGAGGACTGAATACTTTATTCTTAAATATTTACATTTAAATTATGTGTATCTGAGAAAAATTAAAAATTTATATCACAGAGTACTAGGTATCTGTAGTATGTACTATGCTTCCCATATTTTTCAGACTTATTTTTTTAATTATTTCTGCCATGAATACCTTTTCAATGGAATAAATATTCTTCATTCCTACAGAATGCCTTTTATGAGAGTATGAATAGGAAGTTAGAATAGACTTATTATGCCAATTCTCTCAAGATCATCAGCCCCTTAAACCAGCTCTAAAAAAACCTGTTTGTTCTAAAAAATAAAGTCAGTATGTTTAGGTTTTGAGGAATTCTAATACTGCCTGTCTTGAACAGTTCTGTAAAGACTCTCTATGCTTGTGTTGGAAAGCACGTCAGAAATGTACAAGCTGTCCTTTCCAACTCCTACTGGATTTTGTTCATTCTAAGATGTATTTATCATGCCATCCAAGTGGGATGATCTCTTGACAACTGATTAATGTGAGGATAAGTATCAGCCCTGGTTAGATGGGATTTTCTTCAGAAATGCTATTTGCTCAGGGAAAAACTTGAAATAGAAAGAAAAGGAAGATGTTCTAGAGGACTTAAGATCAAATCTGCCTTTGGTACAGATGTGACTGCGTCAAGTTTTTATTCATCCTCTCTGCTTTAAGTTGTTTTCAGATTCCTTATACCAAAAGGTGCTGGCAGTCATTCCTATCCACCGTATGAGGATTGTATTGCTGTGTTTTAACTATTTATAAAAGTCAAGTTTAAAAAAAAAAAAAAAAAGTCACTGTCTCGCACTCATGAACAACCTTCTCTTGAACTACATGATTCTTCCTGACTTTAAAGTGAAATTTAACTTTTTAAAACCTGCCATACAAATACTGCTTTAGCAGACCCTTCCTCTAGATGTGTGTGTTCATGCATAACTAACTGCTTGTTTTATTAAAAAAAAAAAAAATCTTTTAAACTAATTTATATTCCTGTTTAAGTGCAGATACAAAACAACTAAGGTAGGGCAAGATGGATTATATCTATTCTTTGCATCTTCTGCACAGCTATGTATAAGCAGTTACATTGAAGCAACCCAGGAATTAGTTATGGGTATAGTCATAGAGACAGGATGAAGAAAAGAACCAGCTTGACTATCAGGTTGTGCCTGCGTAGCTGGCATGCACATTTACATACGTAAAATGAACACACTCGATTGGGAGTCACAGAAAAACAGTCAAATGTCATTTTACAGACTATACTCCAGAGCAGAAATGCCACTTTAATTGAAGGCAACCAGCGAAATAAATGCTGTATTTTCAAGAGACATCATGGAGTGCAAAGGTCACGAACAAAGCAGTAACAGCTACAATGAGCCACCAGAAGTAATAGCGAAAACTGTCTTCTATAGCATATGCACAGTTCAGACCTTTTCTTCACACCTCAGAATGCAACAAGAATATCCATCAAACTCAATCTGTTGCTCTACCAGTGGAGATGTATTTCAAATGAGAGAGTGCAGACAGTTACCTGGGAAGATCATCTCTTCTGTTAACAGCTGAGATCTGTGGGTATCTCTGATGTAAACTTCTTGTTTTCTCTTGAACTGTTCACCAACCAGCTAGAGCTTCAAGTGGGGGCCCTCTGTGTTGTAATGCTGATTTCTGATGAGCCCTTCCTTTTAAAATATCTATGAATTTGGTTAACTATCTTCTAAATTTATAATCAGTGTATGCCTCACTAATTTACATTATTAAAAACTGAGCTGTTCAGAAAAGCTAGATGATGTCTGAATTTGCATTATGGATGTACCAAATATTTTTTTTTCCTTAATTTCCTCTTTTACATCTGAACCATGGTGAATGGCTCCTACCTGTGTATGTGAATGCCAAGAAGCTTTGCTCAGCAAGCGATCCATCTGCAATGCATATTCCATACTGTTCATTTTACTTATAGTAACTAGGAACACAGTATGTCTATGCATGAGATAGACAGCACATCACAGTTAAGTCTGGGTTTCTTGCCCCCCTGCAGGGTTGTCTGTCTTCTTTATTGACTGTGTTACTAAATATCAAGAGACAATGCTTGAGAGTTTCTCAACTTGATTTCAGATCCTACTTGACCTATGGTTATCTGGGTGTGGACAAAATATACCAGCAGATCTTTTAGTGAAAAATTCAAGATATTGTTAGAAAGGTGTCTTAAATATTTTCCAATGTAAATATAATTCTGTGCATAGTAGTGATCTTGAAAAATCTCTTAATTCCTTTTACTTCTGATAATATGCAAACTCTACACACATTGTCACTAGAAATGGCATATGCTATATTTTGTGTAGCAAAAATGTGTCTCCTATCTTTGCACATTCTTTTGTACTGTTAATCATGGGCTTTTTATCTTAGGTTATTCTTATGTTTCTTTAAGATTGCTTAGATTTGTTTTTATGAGTAATTTTTAGATGCTGGTGAGACTTTGTTGATTGCATAGGGATAAAGTTAAGAATGTTGAGGAATTTGAATTTTTTCAGGTTTTGTAATTAATTGATCCAATAGTTAATTTCTAAGTAAGACTTCACACTATTATCCTGAATTCTAAAACTGTTACATTGAACTTTCATGGAAACCAGTAAATTTGTACTCTGTCAAAATTTAGAAGCATGTAAATCATGGAGACTGTGTTCTCTCATTCTCATCTTAATCAGAGTAAATTCCCCTTAATAATCTCTAGTCTACAATAGTAAACTAAAAAGCAGATCATTAGAATAATTAGAATTCTAGTGGGCAAACAAAAGAGCTCTACTTCATTATTGTTTGCATGTGAAGTAGAGCTCTTAACTCATAATTTACTTAAAAGTCTTCAGATTTAAACAGAACATCATGATGTTTTCATGAGCAACGGAACGAATGAAGTCTGGCCTCCCAGGCATGCATCCTTTATCTTCTCTGTTAGCCACACCATGACTGGGCAAGCGATGGCAATGCTGTGAGTAGATGGGAGTTGCACACGTGCTGACTGGCCAGCTGTCTTCTGCTAAATGGAAGGTAGCATTGTATCTGCCTTCTCTACATATAGTAGAGATGCTATATCGGTCTTTCTCCATACTGCTAATTTTCATGAAATCTGTAGGGATGTAATTACCTCTAATTATCCTGTGTCACATAGGGCAATGAATCCAAAAGTGATTAGGGAGAAAGGAAGGGTTGGGCAGTTAACATAGGCTGTAATTTCATCCAGTTTTCATCTTCAGAATTACTAATTTCTTGCTTCTCACTTTACCTTTGTTTCTCTTACAACACTCTGCCAAATTTCCACCTTTGTTTATGTTTCAGTTCCTAATGGTCTATATTTTCCATATACCATTTTCCATCCCTTTTTGTGTTCAGAAGGCCCCATCCCTGATTGGGATTCCTGATCCTCCTGATCCTCCAGCTCTATGGCCATAAACCCCCTCTGCTGTTTTAACCAGCCATAAAATACTAAATTTCTCTTTCCTTAGCCTTTTCAGCCCTCTGCCCTTTGTTTTTTTAAACAATTTCTCCCTGTCTTTGCTGCCATTCTTTCTTCCTGTGAACAGTTTCTAACCAGCATTACCCTAATAGGCACTGCTCTGGTCATACAGGCTGGAAGATGCCATTACTGACAAAGCTCTCCCATTACAAGACCCAGTCATACAACATGAATTTATATTTTGCCCGGCCATTCTGATACAAACTTCCTCTGCTTATTGTGCTACAGCTGCAGCTTTTGGTGCAAGAAGGATAACCATGAAGCATAAGATGAAGTACACTATTTCTCTGCATATTTGCCAAATGTCAAGGCTTGACCAGAGGAAGATTTAGTGATGCTTTCTATTCTTCCCTCATCCTGTGACTCCTCTGATTCTACAGTTACTCTCATTGGTTACCTGTCCTCATTTCCACTGTGTAAGAGGACTGCGACTGAAAAGTGTTCTTTCTTTCATGAAAAACTATTGGCTTTCACCGAGATGCACTGATGTCCCTCTTGCCAGGGACAGGGAATGGTTAGGTGACCTTGCTCTTCAGCTTTCAGAAAGAAAGGAAATGATGGAGCTAAGGACTTTGAGAAAGGTGGTGTAAAACACAGAAATGCTTGGCTTAAATGTAAAAACTTCTCATTGTCAAGTATAAAAAAACTTCATTGGCCTTGCAGTGAGAGTGTGCCGATGATTGTGTTGTCCTGCATTTAATGGCATTCCAAGGGCTGCCTGTCCCATTAGGAGAATTAAAAAAAAAACACCAAACAACAAAGAGCAGGAAACATTTACATACAACCCAACACATATTAGACAAAATGTAGTCAGAATACATGCAGAGAGCCAGTTTACTGGAGGCAGCATGCAGTAGTAAAAATGCACAGCTAGATACTATTTTCATACAGTCCCCTTTGTTTATAGTGGCCATCTCAGACTGGGCACAGCCTTGTTATAGAGACAGCCCCCCTGACTGGGGTGAGGGCATCTGGAATGCTTCAGGTCTGTTCAGATTTAATACATCCATTGACCCTCTTACGACTATCATTTGGTGCAAAATACTTCAAGACAAGGAATGTAAACACAGACTGTTCTGGTCATGTTCTGTTTCAAAGTACCTGAGAAACAGAGGGTGCTCCTGTAGCATCAGCTTGTATCTGTGGAAAGAATGTAGACAAAACTGGGGGCCCTTGTTCCTCTGTGCTGCTCACATCTGGATGAAGAATCCTACCTCTGGGTTGTCCATCCAAGAGATCCTTAAAAAGAATGCAGTGGTAAAATCTGCAAAAGAATATGGACTGCGTCTTTCCCTACAACAGGCAGATTCAAGAAAAAATGAAAACAGTCTTTTGGCCCTTGGCTGTTATCTGTGGCACCTTTTCCAGGCCTAGCATCCAGCAGCTCCTCTGCTTAGCCAGGGATACCTGCTGTTCACAACAAGGCTGTTTATCTGCTGTAACTCTCCAGTCCTGGGGATGCTGACATAAAAAAGCAGGTTAAGAGGTGAAAATGAATGACTGTTCCTTGTGTGTTCAGCAGATTGCATCAGGTGTGTTCAACCAGGAAGGTTCAGCCACAAGATGGGAACAAGGACCTCTTAGTGACCTGATGGAGAGTTTGCGGTGTTCTCTTCTCAGCATCTGGAAACATGTGCTGCCACAGGTCCTTTGTCTCCTCATATTCCTAATAGTGGCAGATGAGCAAGGTCACGTGTTCCTCTGTGGGCACAAAATCTCTCTGGCAAACTGCTTATCCATGTATGGTTGAAATGATCTTGGGACTTCTTTGGGGTAGTGAGGCAGTCCTGAGCATTCAGTCATGCCTTCTGTTGCTGGATGTGCTGGTAACAGCAATGGCAGAAAATGTTGATGTCCTCTGGGATTCCCAGTGCTTGGGCTCCACAGACCCTGCAGAGAAAATATGCTAAGGTTGTTATTCCTTGCTGAGCTGGATGGCATGTTCTACTTTGGCAGGTGCTTGACAGTTCCCTGTGTCAGCCACAATTCTCTGAGTAGCTAGTGCAGTGCTGAGGCCTTGCTCTGTGAATAAATCCTAAGTCAAGGCCTGTGCGGTAAGGCGGAGGGCACAAATGTGTGTCTGGACTCAGTTTTAAGAATATCTTATCGCAGTCCCTCTATCCCTCTGTGCAACTGGTTTCTCTTATCCCTCATTGATGTGGTCTTTTCCCACTATTTAGAAGATGCTAAAGAGAGCATCTTTGCCAGGAGTCAAGCAGGTAGGCATGGTAAGTTTTTTCCTGTGCCAGATGGAGCAGCAGAGGTGAGGTAGTAGGATTTAGATGGTATCCAGAAGTCAATCTACAGTTGTAGCTGCCATTTAGGCTTAGGAAGGCCTATAAAATTGGGTGGTCTGGCTGCTAGAAAACTAAGAAAGGGTCTAGTGGAGTCCAGTGTGATGCTGGGTTGCTGTCCTTAGCTTTCAGTTGATATGACTACTCCCTCCCAGCGAATCTGCATGTATGCATGGCAGTGGAAGAAATGCATACAACTCTCTATGCTTCAAAGGGTCCCTCTTGTTTCCCCTTGAATAAGTGAGTTGCTAGAATACCTGTTTTGGTGTCTTAGGTCACTATCAAAAAAAAGACACCTCCACATCCTGCCCTGTGATAAATGTTTTTTGAAGTAAAAGGGAATGACACTGGGTGGGGCATAGAGGTGTATCATCAGGAAATGTTATGGACCAAACCTTGTTGTCTTGTAAGCCCAGGATGATTTTGGACATGGGGCTCCCCAGGCAGTCTTTCAGACAGCATGTAAGGTTTCCTAGGCTGTCCTGAGTCTTCCTAATGATCCTTCCAGCATTTGTGATGCTTCAGACATCTATGAATAAACAATATGGACTGCCGAGGGATTATGTCCTTTAGTATTTAGGACAATATAGATGCAACACATTTTACAGCTTCCAGCAAGAACGGGGAAGAAGTAACTATTTAAACTGAGGAAAAACTGCAGTAGCTGAAAGCAAACCACTTTAACTGATAGTGAGGAACCAAGTGCCTTCTCCTAGCATTGTGAGCAGAAAAAAAAGGATCTCCGATTTGAAGATTAGTGACAAATTTGTGTGAGTTGGCAATTCTTTGAAAATGAAATTTATTAAACTTGAAATAAAGTGTTCACCCCTGAATGAACATCTCCTTTTGTAAGGTTGCAAGATTTTGCTCATGGGCTTTCTTACTGCTATTCTCTTGTTTGAATGAATGTACCCTTAAGGCCAAAATCCATATTGCTGAGTTATTATGAAATACAGACTTTGTCTCCATGTGCTTCTACACTTAACATTGCTCAACAAATGATACCTGTGTGGTAATTTTCAAATGAATGACTGAGGAAAGACAGAAAGAGGAGAAAGGTATAGCTGGCGGGCTGTTGTAGTCATCACCTGAAGGAACTACGGTGAAAATAGCGTTTTGTATGTTCCAACATTGATGTGTGTACCATTAGGTATTTTTTGTTCATGCTATTATCTAAGTTGATATGGATAGCAATAGGAGGTTACTTACAGTCTTAGGGATTGTATGTACTTAAACGCTCTGCCAACAGACTTTACGTGTGTTTTTAAAATCTGTTAGGGAGAAATGTGATTAGGAAAAAGCAAATTTTCTCACATGGTGAATTTTTTAGTCCTAAAGGTTAAGTTCAAGCTTTCTCAGCATATTGGTGCAAGGAATTACCCATTAATTAAATAACATGAGTCATATTCTACCATTGATTTTTTATATGTTTCTTGCTGTTTGATTTTAATTAATGGGAGTTCTGTACATAGAGGATTCAAGAAAAGGTCCAGTGTTTAGAATCGGAACTATAAAGTAAAACATGAATATGGTAGTGTGGTTTGCTAATTGCAGTAACGATTGCCATCAGAGCCTCCTACACTGTCTGTGCTCAGGCAAGATTGCCATATGTCACAGGAAGCCTTGCCTGAGCAAGGACAGTCAACCCCAGAGTTGATTCACTGTTATTAAAATGAAACACCGCATGCTTTTAATGTCTTTGGAGAGTATTAAAAAACTTGAAGGTGAGATGAGGTAAGGTGTGTTTACCTCCAAATTCAACCTATATTTTAATCAGTAGGTTTTGCATTTTCATGGAATGCAGCTGCAAACATCTGAAATGTTTGAAAGAAGGCTGTGATTCAACGTGCTCCTGCTCATGGGCTTGATGCACTAAGCTTTGCTGATTGCTGACTACCGAGGCAGGTAGGTTGTGTTTAAACTAACATCTACAGCCCTTGACCAAAAGCACGGCTGTACTGTGCTACATGCCATTTCAATGTAACATAAGACATTGTCCTCTCCAAAGATCGTACTGTCTAAAATAGTGTCAGTGCTGAGTATTTGTCTATGTGTGGAGGCTTCTGCAGTACCATGCAGTATGGTTCTTTTCATAACACAATGAAACTTAGCAACTCAGAGAAGGCTCTTTCAGTGCTCAAGAGTCAGGAAAGAAAAATTAGATTGGCAGGGTAAAGAGCAGGCATAGCCAACATACAGTGCTTAAAATTAATACTTGAAAGGAAGTTCAGAGCTGCTGCTTTGGTTATTTCATGATATTCCTTCTGCCCCACTCTGCAGTCTTTTATCTGGGTGTATACAGAACAGTTGACCTTAACAGAAACAAAACAACGTGTTTCATGGGGTCAAGAGGTCATGGAGACCAAAACCAGAGATGCCATCTCCCATAAAACTGTGATATTCCCAGACTGACTCCTTAGCTGGCTCATGGTATATGCAAGGAACAACCTCCAGTCAGCCAGCCTGTGGGGCCAGTCATTGAGCTTACTTCAACCTTCTGTCTTAAAAAGGATCAGGTTTGCTGGGCTATAACTAGCACAGTGGCTGTTTTTTTCTAGTTTTAACTGTCTTGCAGGATCGAGTCCTAGTTGAATAATTATGCTTTCCAGAATTAAACAGATAAATTGGCCTTAAATAGATAATGTTAACATTTGCTGCAGTATCAAGTTCTTAATAAATTGAGGGGCATCAAAACTGTGGTGTTTTTTCTAAACATTAGTTTCCATGATTGTCATTTTTTAATGATTTTCAAAGGAAACTGTAAATTCTGCTGAAAGTCAATAGCTTCCCTTTGCAAAGCTTGGTTTACTCTGCCTCTGCGTGCTGCAAACATGTACGTTACAAGCTGTGGATACAGTTGCTTCCAGCTGCTGTCACAGCATACTATCCATATCTCTCTATAGGTTCTCTCAGTATATTTGGGAATAGCTTCTACCACAAACGCATCCCACTGTATCGGGGAATCTTAGGTCTATGATTTCCTCTGGTATGGCATCATACAATATAGTCACCATATAAGGCAGAAACAACAATTAAAAATTATATTATCCATTTAAATATAAATGATTTTATTAATGTTTACTTTGAAAATGTAATATGATTGACAACCAGTCATTATTTTAAATAACTTTTGAAGATAACAGCAATGGACACTGTCTGTGTGTATGCATGTGTGTGCAGGGGTCTTTTGTAATGCTTGGAGGTTGCTTAGCTGACACCCCAAATCAGGGAGCATTGTTTTTCCAACTAATTTTTATTGTCATCCAGTTTATTCTTTTCCTCATGCTATGTGTCCCTTGTATCAATTTTAGACTAAAATACTGCAAAAACAAAAAAGGTAATGGCACTTTCCACAGTATTTCAAAAGGTTTTTAAGTGGAAAAAGGTATTTAGTATTTTTAATAAGCATCTTCAATACTATTGAGTTGGTTTCTTTGTTCATATCACAAGATTAATTATGCTGTCAAGCACTTTCAAGGCCTGCTTAACAAAGATTCAGTGATATAATGGTTTGCTTCGCATTGCCTTTTTTCTGCATAGCAATCACAATCAGCATTAGACAATTTAAAACCCTTTCACAAGCCGGAAGTTCTGAAGAGCCTTTTAATCAACAAAAGTAATTTTGCAAACAACTAGATACAGCGTTTTTCATATTAACTAACTTGTGTTAAACTCTGCTATGTGCTTGAATCTCTGGTTCTGGTAATGGATTATTCAGATTTGTAAGAGACTAAAAGTGGGGAACACAATTAGCACAATATGCAGTTTGCACCCCATGAAAATTGTAATCTCATATCATTCTCTAGCTTAATATAAACATGGAATTAGTACTTCACTGCAGTTTCATATATTTTAATTTTCCCTTAATATGCTGTTCTTGTATAATCACTTAAAATATTTAAAAAAAAAAAAAGCCTGGAAATTTAATTCTTGTTGTTTTAAGGGACACAACTATTTCTATAGGACAGGTTAGAAATCAAATCATAATACACTATGAGATTCTGAAATTCGAGTTAAAATAGGAAAATCTGTTTAGAAACTTGCCTCCTAAAATCATCTAGCTCAAGAATGCTTTATACAGTAATTTTATTGCCATATAGCATGATAAGAAATCCCACATGATTTAAAAACACTTATTTGATGGAGAGATTGTAAAAGCAAAACCGCACTAAATGTGGGTTGTTTTTTTTTTTTTTTTTTTGTCAAGCACATTTATAAATGAAACTAACCTGTTAATGACACCTTTAAAACACTCATTTTTTCTAAAATGCTAGAAGCATTAATTTGTACCATTGCTGCATATGGTAATTAGCAACTTCAGCAGTGATTTTCTCTGCCCTAAACCTTTCGTGTTTGACACTATTCCAACCCGGGAGAGGAGTGACCCTGGGATACAGTGCTACAGGACAAGTGGAGCAAATCCTGTCACAAGAAATAACAGGGTCAGAAGACATTGCTAATGAAGTCATAGCAACTGGTTTAAAGAGCCAATCAGAGAAGGCAACAATCTGTAAATGAGGATATAATTAGCAGAAAAAATAACATGCTTTGGTTGGATTCTAGGGGAGCCAGTAATGAAGGCAATGACTGGATATTGAGAGAGATTCCAAAAGATTAGAGCAAACATTGTGCAACAAAGAATACCTAATTAGCAAAAAATTGAATATGCCTTAATTAGAAGGAAACTATGATTGAAAGACATGGAGTAGGCTTTTAATATGAATACAATAATGAATGTTAGCCCAAATCTCCATGATGAAGAAAAAGTCCTATCTTCACTTTTTTTGCCTTTACCATTTTGATAAATGGTCGTGAAGAAGATGGACTCTAAATTGATATCTTTGCCATGACATTAATACTATTAAAACAAACAATTTTGAGACAGTAATTTAATGGGTTTCCACCCAATTTACACATCTACTACCCCCTAACACAGGACTGCAGACAAAGCAACACTGTGTCTTTTGGCTGGCCTTAATGCTCTTATGATGTGAAGAAGTAACAATTAAAAGAATTTCAGGTAGGTGTCCTGTGACATATGAGCTAATGCTTGGTCCAGATATCCCTCTAATGGGATGAAACCCCAGGTGTTTTTTCATATGGAAAAAGAGTCCATGGGGCTGAGGCCCTGATTGTGTGTACATAACTACTACATTGGTGCAACTTGCATTTATTTGTTGCTGTTGTTGGGTTGTTTTTTTTTAAGTATGGGCTGATCAAAATTCATTAAAGGCAAAGAAAAAGCCTCCAATAACTTCACTAGCTTCTAGATGAGACTCTGAGTGAGCAGAAGCCCTGGAAATTTTATTAGTAAAAATTAAACATGTTATTATCCTGAACATAATAGACCCAAATAGAAGAATCCCATAATGGATCGTGCCAGTACAGTATATGTACAGTATTTATGGCTAGCAGTGATGAAAAGTATAATGTTCTACTGCTTATCATTTTATTACAATAGAAAAATCAGTACTCTAACTTGCTAATAATTTTTCACTTTTATAGACATCTAAATGATATTATATTTCCTCCCTTTTTTTCTTTTTACAAAATGGTTCTAGGATATTGATTGTCATTTATTTTTACTCATGATATTTAATTGTCATAATTAGCAATACATGTCTCATTCCCTATCTTAAAAATATCCTGTCAATTTTATAGCATATTTATAGATTAATTTAAATGTATAATTTAATTTATTACTGCATACCTTTGGTTTGTCTGTAACATTAAAATACTTATGGTACAGAATATTTTAATTAAAACTATTCATCAAATGAAGTCCAGGTAGCATCCTTATCCTTGTTTGCAGTAGGGGGTTCTGGCAGTGAAAGCAAGCAAAATAATGGGTCAATTAAAAAAAAATCTAAATATAGCTTTTTCAAAGATCCAATTGCTTAATTCAAGGTAAAAAAAAAAAAAAAAGAAAGAAAGAAAGAACTGATGTGTTTGTCAATGGATTCCACAAATTAAATTATGATTTTTTTTTCCCCTTGCAGATATCAAATCTGCTAATGTCAGGGCCAGAGCAGAAGTAAAACTAGATGAGAAATGGGCTTGAATTTTCATGTGTGACATATCTCAATTTGACACTCAGTGTCTGCAGGAAATTGGGATAGTGTTTTCAGAGGGTGGTTCTTGTGAAATGAGCTGTACTATTAATTTTTTCTAGCACTGGGAAATTCACCCTCTATTTATGAGAATCAAAGTATTTACCCTTTTAGGTCAAATGTTTTCTCATATTTAAAAAAGAAAACTTTTAATGATATTTCTAATAAACCAAGAGTTATTAGTTTGCTGTGCTAGGAAAAATATACAGCATAACAGTGTGATCAAAATACTACCTCTAGCGTAACTGAATCAAGGTTTCGCTGCAGCTCTCAGTTGACAGTAAGTCTACCATTCTCTTACCATGTATGCTATTAATTCCCTTTCCAGAACTGTCAGCTACCCTGAGAGTAAGAGAAATACACTGAAAATATCAATGTATTTCTCTTCTTCCTTTAGCTAATGTATCTCCACTGATGCTATTTTAAATTAAGCAATGAAGTAGTGTTGAAAGTTCTGACTGGCTCTGATAACAAAATGGATTAAAAAAATTAACCAGTTAAAAATATAATAAGAAGAAATAGAATCAGCTGACAACTTAATTGTTCAGTTTGTATGCAAATATTCTGACAATAATTTGCCAATGCTTTTGAATATAAGTTTAGGAACACATAATTATAACATTAATTGTTTCTTGTGCTTTAATTCTAGGTTTCTGTCACAAAACAGAAGGCTTAACTATAATTCATGAAGAAATGTAAAAAGTATATTCATTTTGTATTCAATTAGCTTTAAGCATATTCCATTACAGTGCAGTATTACAATAATTATTTATGTTAATCTACAGAGTAAGATACAGTACATTGGCATAATAAATTGTCTTTATGCTGCATAGCAATGCCTTTTGAATCACCTTCTGTATGCACAAACAAGAGCATCTACCTGAATGTAGTAGTTATCAGATTGCAGGATAAAGACGACGGCTTAGTGGCATGTAGTGAAGATGCAGCCCTACAAAATCCGCCATTCATATCACTATTTGTTTTTAAAACTATGTTATAATAAAATTGAATATCTGAGCTTGAGTCTGAACTGAGAAGGGAGGAGATGATGCTGAAAGGCTGGATTGGAATTTGGCCTACATTTCCTCTTCTTATTTCAATTCTGAATGCTAAATTAATCACTCAGATTTATATGAAGGTGAAAGCTACACAACATCTTCATCAAGGAAAAATAGAGTTACAATTCAATAAAATGTGTGGTAATACTTTATTGACTGATGAATATACAGCTCCTTCTGACTGCTATATTTTACTATTGAGGACTGTAACAGCATTGCAATTACATTACTAGTATTTGCTAAAGATATGTCTGTCTCTTCCCCTGATCTTAAAACAAGCTTTAAAAAAGACAGGAAGTGAGAGAAGACCAAGAGAAAGCAGGTTATGCACCGTCCCAGAGTCTTGCAGGGAAATAAGCCATGCACAGATAATAACAGTGCAAACAAGTTGATGCTGCTATTTTTAAACAAGCTGTTATTATTGACTAACAGAGGTTGCTGTAGGTGGGATGTTGTTAATGACAAAAGTTCTGGAACAGTAGAATTGCTAGTAATCCATGCATTTGAGAGCCTGATAATGAGAAACACCTAAGAGCAGAATTAAATAGTCCTCTAAAATCATTTCCGTTTGATGTTACTTGATAAGGAGTCATAGCTTCCTAAGCAGACCTTTTTCAGAAATCTCTATCCGCAGAGATCCCATATTACTCCATTCACAAATTAGAGGGATGAGGAAATCCTCAGGGCGTTATTAGTGCAGCTTTCAAAAAGAAAGGAACCAAATCACATTGAAACAGGCAAAAAATGTTCTGGGACAAGCAATTTTAGGGCCCACTCAGGAAAAAAAAAAAGTCATGCTGTCATCCTTAAGCAGATATCTGAGTATGTAGCACCTTGGAGTACTCTAGCTGATGGAAGTTAACTGTTGTGTGAAACTTTTTTTGGCATTGTGCAGATGAGCAGTCTGCGCTGAACAGTCTGAACAGTCCATTTTCTCTTCTATTTATCAGATCCCATTCTCTTTTTTCTGGTGGCTGTCTTAGCCCACAGAGGCACGGTGTGAGGAGGCCAGCCTGCTCTGAGGTCCTGAGCAAATTTGCTGGGTCATGGAGTCATTTGGAAGCTCTGTGGGGGGAGCTATGTTTGTTATTCTGTACAGCCAGTTGTGAACATGTGCCTGCTGACCACATCCATTTCCCCAGTGGGTAAGTCTCTCCCTAAAATCAGAGGCAAAGGAGCTGTGATGTGCTTTCTTTTTAATACCTCTGCAAATTCAGGTTATAAGTATCCGAGTTTTGGCCCATGGATTGCTACAGTTCTTGCTTTCTGTATGTATTTGATATATCTAATAACTAGATACAATTTGACCTGGAAATTACTCCAGAAATATGTTAAATGTGTTAATTTTATCAGATTTCCTTAGAGAGAACTTATAACACTTTGACCTGAGTCTGCGATGTAAATCAGTTTTAAAAACAATTGCTGAAAATTTGTGAGCTTAACTTAGCTTTTTCTTTAAACCATAAACCTCTCAAAAATTGGAATTTTCCATAATTTGAAATAAAATCAATAAATCAGCCTACATCAATTCAACCTTGAGTTTCTGAAAAGATTTGTGAACTTGAACAGCTCTTTCAACAGGACTGTTCTGCATTTTGAGTTTCTAACGCATTGCAATCCAAGTGAGATTTATATGACTTCACATTTTGTTGCAGACATTCACAGCTCAAAGCTATTACCTGACTGTCTTCCATATCAGGCCATTTATGTATCTAAGAAAACACTGGCATCTGTTTAATATTTTATTGCTTTAAAAATATCTTTGTTGTTCAGATATAATCTCGCTCTAACATTTTCATGAATAGAGTCTTTAATTTATTCTTTCTGTAGAGCTGAGGACATGTACCCTCATATAAATAAAATTAACTATGAGTTGACCCATAATCTGCATTGCAAGAAAATAATGTAATACAAACTTTTCCTTCAGAATGGGTTGTGTTTTTCTTTGTTTTAAATTTTTCTTAAATTTTCTAATGTTTCTGAGTATTTTCCTTGATTGCAAACAAGAAACAGCTAATGCCTTGTGACAGTTTGTATTGAACTTCAAATATAATACATTAAAAACATCCATAACTGCTTTCAGCTTTAGGCCCTAACAGTTTATATTATTACTGATACATTAATTCTTCTAGAAGTTTGAAATGTTTACAGGTCTCTCCCCTCATTATTAAAAATGCATGACTCATGTACCCTATCAATCCCCATACTGTAGATCACTTTATCAAAGAAGGAAATGAAATTATCCCTATTTTATAGACATGTTAATGCCACAGTAAACGAAGTCATAGAGCAAGTAAAGCTTCTACAGAAAAAAGACTGACAAACCAAAATTCCGTTGCCTACATTACTTTCCAATTTGATTTGTCTCAAATTAAGATGTGGCTAATATTCGTTTGGATTCTTTTGACACAGGGCTGCCAAAATAGTAGCAAATTTGGTGTAATATAACACAAGGGGCACAACTTTAAAGCAAACCTACTTCAAACAAAGCTCAGAATCAGAGAGGCAGGGACAACCTTAAAGCAAAACCTTACAGTATAGTACAGTACAGTTTTTCATGAACCAGCACCACATAGAATGCATAGTCATAATACATAGATGTATAGAGACAGACAGATAGATGGGTATGGCTATCCACAGACAGATGGCTCAGTCAATTTGTCAAGAGGTCCATGGCACCTGCCTATCAACAAGTGTGAAGTGGTTCTAAACCCAGCAATTTGCTTGGTTCCCCTTAGCAGAAAAAAGGCTCTAGTTACTGATACAATTGGAGCACTTGAAGCTCAGGAGAATTTATCTGTCTTCATCTTGCTTGGATATGGGCTTTGTAGTGCTGTCTTGTTCCTGATAAGCAGCATCTAACATATGAGCACTCTCCAGAACTGACATAGCCAAGGACAGGTTGAGAATGCTCATGGTTTCTAGTCAGTACCTGCTTATGTCAAGGCTCAAGAAGAGCAGGAGGAGCTAGATGAAGTGTAGCATGAGCCTCCTCTTTTGATTGTTTTATCAACTCCAGCCCTCCAAACCTTGTGCTGTGCCCAGGATCTAGTCCAGAAGATCTGTGTGTCCTCAGGCAAGATAATGTCTGCTAGGAGCTGTATTGCAAAACTTGTGTGAGAGCTGCTCTGCTCAGCAAGCTCTGCAAAAGGAGGACTCACCTCTCCCTTCCCTATATCTCTATGGCTTCCCAGAACACTGCTGGTACTCTGAGCTGCCTGGTTGCAAGCAGAGTGGGAGCAACAGAGCTTGAATTTACAGCTCAACATTAAGGATAGAATCAACATCTGTTATGTGATGTCCTTTATTTACATCAGGATTGGGGGGGGGGAGGGAAGGCTTCATGAGGATGAGATGAAATGGATAATTACTGACAAAACAGTAAAGCCATCAGCTAGCACGTCTAGCATAATAAAGAAAAAAAGAGTGCCTGACTCTGTAAGGCTGGGGGAATCTTCTCAAGAAATCACTGCTATTTTCTTTCTTTCACCAAAGATTCAGTCTTTTGGGCATTGCTTAGGCAGAGCTTCTAACAGATGAACTCTCAGTCATGAGAAGAGGCTAGTTTCAAGTGTGACTTCAAGTGACTACATTAAACCAATGAGAAACAATATGTACTCATCTAGTGAAAGAATACATAAGACATCATGTGATAGAAGTGGAATTATATGACAATTTGATACAAAATGGAGAAGTGAGCTGCTAGTGTTAACACAGGAGAGAAATGCAGAACAAATCAAGAGCTGAAATGAAAAACATTAAAAAGGAACTGAATCTAAAACAAAATGGATTTTTTTTAAGAAAAGCTTAAAAGCTTAAAAAATGCTGAAATAGAAGAAAGTTGTTCATTTGTGAGCTATAAAATTATTTTAAATTAAAGCATTTCAAATATAATTGTTATTAATAATTTGCAATTGATAAATTGAAATAATAATTATATGTATTGAAACTGAAGCGAAATTGTTTCAGGAAAATTTTAATGAAAGGAAAGCAAGGAAAATTTTATGAAAATTCACAAAAAGATTTTGAAAAAAGATCATAGAAATAATTGATGTAAGAAATTAACCAAAATACTAGCCCTGGTACCACAGTTATAACTATTAACACTGTCAAAAACAAAAAGGTTGGAATACAATCCAACTGTCAGTTTCCCAGGAACACAGACCTCTGTCAAAATACTTGGGGATACTCATCTTCAAAAAAAGTCAGGTCTCTGTGGCTAAACTGCCGGTGCTCACAGATGAAGAAAGTAAGAAACTTGTGTCTGAAACTGAAAGACTTCTGGTGTCTAGTTTTTGAATATGACTGTATGAAACACCAGTACTAGGTGTCTATTTCTTCAGCACAATATATTTCAATTCATTTGCTAGAGTAAACAATGAATGAGAAGGTGCTCAGATGCATAGTCAATAGGGAACTCTCCATTCCTGCCTGCTTGTCTGCATGTGATTTTACATATCTTTCAGCTAAATCAGAGATCCAAATGGAAAATTCATAACTTAAGGACATCAAGTGAATTTGTGACACTCCCTGGAGACTTCGTGCCCGTAAACCATCTAGGTAGTCTTTCTTTTCTGACAGATATAAGAGATAATTTAAATTTAATGTATACTTCAAGTGTTATTAAATGTAAGTTACTAATACATTACAAATATCCTGTATTTTCTTTTTTCTGTTTCACTTCTATGGTTTATACAACATGTAGAAAATACTGGGGGGACAAAACAGTGTATACAGTGTATGCAAATTTGCATGCTTTGCCCATACAGTTGTGTCAATTTGTTTCTTTTAGAAGATAGAAATGTTATAGAAAAATATTTTCCATTTGTTGTTACAAGTCGTGGAAGCTTCAAAGAGGAATAAGCGTAGAGGAGTAAAAGGAGGCAGAAATGGAGACATGAAAGAGAAAAGACCAAAAAAATGTTGTGTCTACATTAAAATCATAAAACATTTCCACACTGTTAGAATTTAAATCTAGAATGTCCTCCATGTGAATGAATGCCTTCACTCCTGTCCTTTATTTCTCCTGAATTTCCATCCCCCTACGGAGGTGTGATGGTGAGCAGGTAGGGAGCTCTGATCTTAACGGACTAGGATTTCTGAGGACTTCTCACTCATGCATGCATGTATCTGAACGATTCATATTCCACCTTTTGATTGTATTTTTAGAGATAACTTCCAAACAGAAAATAAAAAATAGTAATATTAATATTAAAATGTAGATTTTTCAGTAACTGAATTTTCACTTTCAAACCATTTTATATGACTTTGTCTCATTAATCAGTTATTTCCCAATCATTCCATTGATTAAACTTTTAAAATTGATTAGACTTTTAGAAAAAAATCAAATATTTTGACTTGAAGAATAGGGCTCAGTTGTAACTCCTTTTCTTCTTACATTCCCCAGGAACTTTAGTACTGCTGAAAAGACTTTAAAAATTGATTCAAGTTGGATTTGCTTTAATCACATATCATGGCTAGAAGGGAGCTTGTTTTTCTCTTCATCTAAAATCAGAATTTTGTATGGAGACCCCTCAGGGTGTGTGATTGGCCTTACTGTGAAGATAGGAGGAAGGAAACCATCATTCCTTGGATACTAGTAGGAAGGACAGGACACTGGCCTTTAACAGCATTGTGTGTCTGCTTTTGTGGTGTTACACACAGCAGCTTTGGAGGCAAAAGAGATGACACTTTCAGGGGCTTGACATCTGGTCACAGCTTCCTTTGTCTGTGACTGGCCTCAGGTAAAACCAAGCAGTAGTAGTTGCATGAGCAACCTCTGTTCTACAAAAAATAAAGGAGCATGGTGCTATCTGTGTTCCTCTGTACTCCTGCGTCTCTTTTCCTCTTCTCTACTGGAAAAGAAGTAGGGATGAAGAATAAATATAAGAAGGGAAACATCCATTCTTTTACTTTCAACATCATTTAGTGAAGGAGAGGAGGTGGGAACAAAGAATTATTAGTAGGACAAACTTAAATGTAGAGAAATGGAAATAAAGGTTTCCCCATAACCGTTACAGAGAAATTATTTTATTTTAAATAACTATTTGCCTAAATTGAAATAACAAAGCTGTTCTTATTTAAGAGAATTTCCATGTATATAAATCTTTCAATAATTGTATTGTTATCAATAATATTCTTTTTTGCCCCTGCAAGAATGTTTCGTATACAAGTTAATTTTAAATTACTATGTGATGACAAGTTGAATTAAGTTGTCTGCATTTTATTTTTTTACCAGTATTTTTTACCTGTATTCTATATCCTTGTTTGTTGGATAAGAATGGTTCCATGTCTGTATTCCCAAACCAGTGTTCAAGTATTCTTCCTAATTGATAAGGTGGTTCTACACAATAGCTGGGAAAACGCTGTAGAGTTTTCTTCTACATTTTCATCTATCTGGACCAGTCCAATTTTCCTTGGAAGATAATAACTGAGAAATCAGACAGCTCCTCATGTTTTTTTCTTAATTGAGGAAAAAGGACAGATAAAAGATGTATATAAATTTTCAAATCTTCCTTAAAGAAACATTTTTATAGATAATTCCTTTCAGTTCATTTTTAACAGAATTTCAATGCTGCCTGTTTCCAGGGTTTATGGAGGAAATGGATGAAGAACATCAGGTCCCTAAGCTTTGGGAAAATCTGTTCCAGGATCTTACTCTGTAGGTGGACTTTCTGTGTGCTGCACCAGGTAAAACAATGCTTGCCACAGTGAACAAGGCCTGCTTTTTCACTGTTCACACATTCCACTTTGTGGGTTTACTTTGTGCATAATTCTTATTACAGTAGTTATAGGAAAATTCGCGTTACACAAGTTATACTCTACAGTTATGTTTTTGTGATATGTGAAATAGTCCTGAAGCAAGTCCAAGCAATCCTGAACTTTGAATTCTGACTTCAAATCCAGCTCTGAACTTCTTATTTATTTGCTTAAATATAAAATAATAAAGGTGTCTGTCCAAGTCTCTAAAAGCATAACATCTTTAATTATATGGTCAATTAAATTAGATTAAACCTTAGAAGAACTGAAGTCAGTTTCAAAGGAACTAACCATTGCTTTTAATCCCTTTGCATCTCAGTCCCCCTAATCAAACAGATGTCTTTTGCTGCATCCCTGGAGAGGGCCAAATATGGGCTCTTTTGGATTATAAGGAGCAAGTTCTAGAGTCTCATGGGCTTCAGAGAAAGCCATAGACTCCTCATCCTGTTCTGTGTAATGAGGAAAATAGCATAGTTGTTTCTGCTAACTGCAGCTGTTAACAGGGTGGCAGAGGGAAATAAATGATGGTAGGCTGGTCTCGGACTTCTTGGGTATCTTCTTGGTTATGCATCATATCTCGTGTCAGATAAATGTGCAGTGAGTCAAACTGGGATCAAGGTGCTTGTATGAAGATGAGACAGCTCTTAGCAAACGAACTGAACAAGAGTTCTCTATGAACAAGAGTCTGATTGTAACATGATGGAAGTACTCATAGCAGGGACAAAGTGCCATCTGGAAGAAGTGGCTCTAATCTGCTCTGTCTAGAACAAAACACACACTAATGGTGATCTGTGGCCAGTAATGTTGAGCGCTTGTGAATTTCCATGGTGTCCATGGGAAACAGTAGGTACTTGCCACTCTTGAACTCAGTTGTTTTTACCAAATTCCCTGTGTTTTCTGTGGTTAGTCCTATAAAGAGCAGTGGCATTCCCCTGAAGATTCCCAGGCTAGATTCCAATGTGTGTATCTGCTGACCTAATTAGGTTGCCTGAGAAGCAAGACAGATTAGCTGTCTTGAGCCACAGGCACATGCTAATAGAGCTAGGAGATAGCTTTATTCCATACAGCTGTATCCTCAGAGCCAGGTTCAAAGGTCTTTAACACCCACAGAAAGATTCCCATTTACTTCAGTGGAAGTGGGATAAGGCCCTGAGCTTTGAAACTGTTTGTCTCAGAAGGTAATGTACCTTGGTGTCAAACATGGCTGTGCCCTAAGAACAAAATATTAACCTATAGTAACAGTACTTTGCACTTACCTAGGAGCTCTCAAATAATCATCTCTGTGCACTTTAATTAATTAACCTTTACAACACCATTTCTTTGAGGGTTAGCTGATCAGAACCGAGTGATGAGTTTAAAAAAATCTCCAACTATTCATTTATATTGAGACAGTTTTTTATTTGAGTGTATTTGTGTCCTTTTTCAGATTTGCTTTCTGATAACACTGTTTTTAAAAGCATGTTTTAATCATGCTTTTAATCAAGCACTTAAATATTTGTCAAACAAAAATGAGCTTTCATACTTTTACTGGCATACTATTGTGTAACAGTTTGTTGCTTCTCCTTTTACTCCTCCTCCTCTCAGTGCACCTGCTGCCTCTTTCCCCATATAGAATCATAGAATAGTTTGGGCTGGAAGGGACCTTTAAAGGTCATCTAGTCCAGCCCCCCTGCAATGAGCAGGGACATCTTCAACTAGATCAGGTTGCTCAGAGCCCCGTCCAACTTGACCTTGAATGTTTCCAGGGATGGGGCATCTACCACCTCCCTGGGCAACCTGTTCCAGTGTTTCACCACCCTCATCGTAAAAAATTTCTTCTTTAGATCTAGTCTGAATCTACCCTCTTTTAGTTTAAAACCATTACCCTTTGTCCTATCATTACAGGCCCTATTAAAAAAGTCTGTCCCCATCTTTCTTATAAGCCCCCTTTAAGTATTGAAAGGCTGCAATAAGGTCTTCCCAGAGCCTTCTCTTCTCTAGGCTGAACAACCCCAACTCTCTCAGCCTGTCCTCATGGGAGAAGTGTTTCATCCCTCTGATCATTTTTGCAGCCGTCCTCTGGACCTGCTCCAACAGGTCGATGTCTTTCCTGTGCTGAGGGCTCCAGAGCTGGACGCAGCACTCCAGGTGGGGTCTCACCAGAATCACCTCCCTCAACCTGCTGGCCACGCTTCTTTTGAAGCAGCCCAGGATGCAGTTGGCTTTCTGGGCTGCAAGCGCACATTGCCAGCTCACGTCCAGCTTTTCGTCCACCAGCACCCCCAAATCCTTCTCTGCAGGGCTGCTCTCAATCCCTTCATCCCCCAGCCTGTATTGATACCAGGGGTTGCCCTGACCCAGGTGAAGGACCTTGCACGTGGCCTTGTTGAACTTCATGAGGTTCACATGGGCCCACTTCTCGAGCTTATATCCCTTAATCATCTTCTGGTGTGTCCTGACCGTTCCCTATTAAGGCAATGCTGATTCCTAAACCTATTTGCTCCAATATGAAATCCAAAATACGAAGCTAGGCAAAATCACTGATGTGTTGCATTGAACTGGCGGGCAAAGGTGTACAATTAGAGGAAAAACCGCCAGACCTCCTGACTAACCGTATTGCATAAGGCTCAGAGTTTCATTAACAGCTTTTTAGGAAGTTGGTCATAAATAGAAGACAACTCAAAGACATTTGTGAATATTTTTGAATAATCAATATATTTCATTTTCCTATGAGTTTTAAATTCCTTAGAAATGGATATTAAATCAGTGGTAGATACGTGCAGAATCTAGGAGTCCTGATATTTTTTATCTTGTCCTGACTTTAAATAGCACTGTCTCTCTTATTCATGTGCTAAACTAACACAACATGTAGACTTGTTCTAGAAAAAAAAAATCCTTAATTACTTATGATTGTTAGAATTCAGGTAATGTTTTAAATATTCTGCTCAAGACTAAAATTTGGAGTGAAAAGACTACGGAAATATCAGACTAAAATGCCTCTGTTGGATCTAAACCAGTAACAGTAACTGAAAAAAATTTTGGAAGAGCGTTTTGATTCTCCGCCTCCCTTTTCTATGACTTAGAATTGATGAAGTTCCCTTTCATTATGAGTATATTGCAACAGGGTGACGATTAACTATTGCTATTAAGTTTGTCAAGGAAAAAAGATTCCTTGTGTTTCTTTCATTTGAAATGTTTACTTCCTGGGAATTATTAGTTAATGCATCTTGAACTACATTAGCTTATTCAAGTTTGTGGTTGATCTGATAGCCATGTTCCACTAATCACATGGGCCATCTGGCTGTAGTTCCATTTGGATCATGTTTAGCCATTAGCTGCTAAAAAGATCTATGGTCATTTATCTTAGTGAATCAGACAGTATCTAAATATGGATGGAAGTATTAACCAAACTGGAGTTTAACATTATTTTTATATGGCACTAAAGGTCTTTTTTTTAGAGGCTAATTTTTTAAGGTTTTTCTACTCAGCACATTCACTTTTAGGCTTACATTTTTAATTGCTATATTACAAAGACTACATGTTGTTTGTTTGTTTTTACTGAGTCATTATATAATGACCCTGTGCTAAGATTTCTCTTGAAGACTAAATGTTCCTTATTGTTCTATTGTTTCAGTTAAAAGAACAATCATTGGTGACATGTAAATGAGTAAAGTTTTATAAAAATATCTTGGAATAAATTTTTAATAAGACGTATTATTATCCTTTGA
Organism: Ciconia boyciana; assembly: GCF_034638445.1. Classification (NCBI taxonomy): domain Eukaryota; kingdom Metazoa; phylum Chordata; class Aves; order Ciconiiformes; family Ciconiidae; genus Ciconia; species Ciconia boyciana. Next base: position 33,714,654 of record NC_132942.1, on the reverse strand, counting down.
CTCATAGCAAGTCATTCATAAACACCATTAAATCCTGATAATTATAGCTGTAGCTGCAGGGTTACTACCTTTACAGTCCTTATGCAGACTTCATTTAGAGGTCCAGTGGGGACAGGCACACAACTGCTACAAAATGTTACTATTAACGGTTTCCTGTGGAACAGTATTGTGCTAGATTAAACATTCACTCATGAAACAAAAATGTTTATAGGTCATCTAATAGCTAAACATTCTGTGACTTAAAGTAAATTCTTTAGCTTTGGATTCCAGATTTTAGGACTTGCACAATTTTCTTTTTTCTTCTATATACAACATGAAATATAGAGATTCTGTAATGCAGAAAAGAGCTCAGCAATTTTCTCTGAATAATGCAGCAATCACCATTTTCCCCAAAGTAAATTGGACTGGTTTGCTTTATAAAGCTGCTTAATAACTTGCACAGTACCTCTTTTTCTTTTTTGCCCTCTTGTTGCCCAGTTCCTGAACTACCTTCTTGAACAGAATGGAAGTTGCTACTTACTGGGTATCACTTTCAGCTTCATGTCTTATGAAATACATGCTAATATATTTCCAGGAAATTTCTGGTCTAGAGGTAAACAAACACAACTCTTGTTCTTCTAGAAAATAATCTAGACATCAATTTTGGAGATGCATAGGCTCTTCTGAGTATCTTCTAATATAAATCCTTTCCAGGAACACCTAATGGAAAGGATTTTCAGGAATAGCAGTACTGTTGTATCTCAGAACTCTGCTGTGTCCTAAAACAAAGATCTCCCAAGATTTCTTTAAACTCCAGTATGCAGTAGAATTTACACCATCTGTTTTTGCTAATACTCATTTCCTTTTTCCAATGTAGTTTGCTTTTCCCTAGACTCTTAATTCTCACTAATTAGACAAGCTAAGCATGAAGCACAGTGCCAGTTCTCAGGACCTAGAGTACTTAGCTCTGACGTTCTTTTATTCACCTGCCTCACGCTCCATGCTAGCAGTCCCTGCCAGGGGCTGTATATCTTCCTAGATGGCCAGCTATCTCCCAGTCCATCCTTTGTACCATCACCCAGCCCGTGTACTGTTCCCTTCTAATTGCTTCAGTTCAGTTTTGCGATTAATCAAGCATGACATCAGCAGGATTTAAACCTGCCCTACTCTGTCGTAAGAATGACTGACTGTACTGTGCTGGAACTTGACGATATGGCCCTTGTCAGGCATTTGGTTTAAGTAATAATGGTGAGAAGCAGTACTGTATTGACCCTCTGAAAAGATATCAAACATATGTGAGAACTGAGCTGATGTCAGCAAGCTACTATCATGGTACTACACCACTAGAAACTGCTTCCACCTTCTACTGATTTAACTTTTACACCACCTTTTTGCAGTCTTCCCACTACTGTGTTACTTACTTCAATGGGCTTTGCCCTTGTTTTCTAGTTTAATTTTCCCTCAGAGCTGAGATTCTACATTATACATTAAAAAAACCTGTGACAGAAAGAAAGAAATGTTTGGCAGTGCTTTAATTGAAGGCTGAGCCAGCCTTTTGCAGTCTGACAGGTGTTAATACTGTTCTCCAATTTTGCAAATACTCTCCCACAGTTGGAGGACCCCAGATGGACAATATGACTTTTACAAATTAATGGCATTGTAATTAAATATATTCCAGCATACCATAAAAGAATGCAAAAATGTTTGTTAAACAGAAAAGGTGTTTTGAAATGCTGTGATGATCTGATATTCAAAACAGCTTCTAATTTGTTCTCCTTTTCTGGTACTAATTGCCAATAGTCACTAGATAAGATTAAACTGATGTTAAGTCATTGATACTAGGCAGCAGATAGTTATCTTTACAGGTGTATTTCTCATGGCCATCAAAGAACTTTAATAAAAAAAAGGTGAATATTGTTAAAGAGCAATATTAAACAGGGAAATATGTCCTTCTCTTTATCTCTTTTACTGATGACCCTCACTTTTTCAAGGAGGGTGAAACACTGTTAAGATTTCAGGCATTAGCACAGCAAGTCTTGATAAGATGGCATTTGAATAAACCCAGTTCCTCAGTTTGGAAAGACTCTTCCTTTTTCTGTGTAGTAAGATTCCTAAACTCGTTGCCCAAGTCCTTGCCACTGATCTTTTAAAAAAAATTACCTGAAAATGAACATTAAAATATTATTTCATAGAAGTTATCAAAAATATTTACTGTGGAATTTTTAGAAAGTGTAAGTGGGGAAGGAGAAAAAAGGAAGGCTAGGGAGGGTAAATCTCATTACCTGTATTCCTTAAGGCTTCTTTAAGACCTCAAGTTGGGTTTCTAGGGAGCTAGAATATAAGTTTATATGTCTTAGTAAATCAGTGTAATGATTCTTTTCAGTGTTTTGGTGCAACTCAGAATTTTGGAGTATTAATAGGAAATAATTCCTGTCTATTCCCTTTCTACATCCCTTAGGGAAAGATTCCTACTTTTAAGGCTTCTGCATGCGCATATTTTGCTGAACTTATTTATTTTTTTTTTTAACTTCTGCAAATTTTCAGAACTTTTGAAGGAATCTCTCTCTAGATTCATGATACTGGAAACAATGGCAGCTGGAGGCTTCCCAGTAAAATTTCCTATTGTTGTCAATTGCCTTTAAGAACATCTCATTCCATTATTTAAATATACATGCTGGTTTACTGTATATTTATAGTCACTGCCAAATCCATTGTTTTTAATTTTGAGACCACTAATAACAGGCTCTTGAAATCTTCTTGGGAGCAGGAAGTCAGTTTAATAATGAATACAAAGTCCACTATACTTACTTTAATTCCTCCTGCTTATTATTTATTAAACAACAACACAGTGGCCAGCTTGTATGAACCACAAACATTGTCCCTTCAAGTCGTCGCTACTTAAGCAAGTATCAGTAACACAAGTGACCTAATGGAAATCTTAGGGTCTCACCCTAAAATATAGAGAGCCCAACACCAGAAAGACATGGCAAAGCATAGCTGCCGCATTGTCTGTAACCTGCCAACACTTTCCTTTTCTGACCAGGCACAACTGGTATTTTCTCTGCTCTGAATTTTCATTAGTGGGGGCATATTTTGAAGATGGTACATCCAGAAGTGCTGATAAAACAGTAGGATGAGCAAATGAGTCTACACATGCTGCACAACTACACAGCGACCTCACATGTGTTGGGTGTTGTACAATTATTTTCCTCATGACAGGGAGTTTGAAAACCTGTAGGTAATTTAGTGTTGTTTGAGGTTTCTATGTGACTTTGATTTTGTTATGGTTTTGTTCTTAGTTGATTTTTCTGGCTTTTTCTCAATTTGTTACTGAAAATGATTTTTTAAGTCTGAATTTTGAAACTATGTTGGTTCACCATAATTTTCTTAGTACTGCTTTTGACATGCACAATCTGGTGAAACTAAAAAACCAGTAATTTATAGACTCAGTAAACAGTGTTCACTCGTGACCTTTCTGCACAAAGGCTGTCTGCTACAGAAGTCCTATTAAAGACTTCTAGATGCCTAATACAGTCCCTCTGTGTGTTGGTACTACAGTAGGTCAAGGAACTCCTTTTAGTCAGTATTGAGATTCACTTTGTAGTGGCATTTCAAAAAGGCTGGAAGAGTTGCCCTATACTACATACACTTTATAATTGCTAATTTCAGGTCTTTTCAGGGTAACTGATTCTAATAAAATAATAATATAATAAAAAATAGAATAAAATAAGAAATAAATAAAAATAATATTTTTTTAATTAATTGAATAAAAAAATTAAGGTTGTGTTTTTAAATGAAGGCATAATGCAGCAAATGGAAAGTTTACATTTTCCAAAAAAAAGATACTTATTAAGACTGAAGAACAAAACAAAATTTCTGAAATAGGTTGCTTTTTCTTATTGAAGGAAATTTTTTTTTAAAAACTCAAATTGCATTTAAGAATGCACATATCAAGGCTTTATCTTAAACTACTACAAGCAGTTAAACCTTCATTGTTTTTTAAATCATAAATGATAGCAGAAATACATGTAATACTGAAAAATAATCCAATTCCTTAGATTTTTAAAATAATTAGATATTGTCATGAAAATAACAATTTCATGTTTGTATGAACATGTAAATACAAAACACCAATTAAGTGTAGGGAAAATTCTTCTGAAGAGGCTTTGAAATGTTGAAATTATAATTGTCAAGTAGTCTCATTGAAAATTTTAATAGTACCCATGGAGTTAGAGTACTAGTTCATTGTGTGATGTCTGTGAATCATGAAATAAATCTTACTCATAAACATATGCATACAGCACTGTAAGGCACTGAGCACTTTTTCTCTGAGACACTTAAATACACGCTTACCTTAAAAGCAAAGCAGGTGTGTAAGTGCTTTGCTGGATCAGGGCCAGCACCTTACAAAACTGACCTCAGAGAGTTGGGATCCCCCTCCCTGCCTCCTGGTGTGAAGATGACCTTGCTTACAGCAGAGTTGCATGGTTGCATGAAGCAGTGGTTCTTCAGAAATGCCTGGAGTTCAGGTACCATTTGAAGCATAGAATACTTTTTTCTTTTCATGTCTTTCTGGAGGAGAAGGTGGAGTGTTTGAGTCTCGAGAAAGAAGTGTGATGTATACAAAGTATTGTGCAGCATTTTACTTCGGAGTATAGGTTTCCCCATTTTCCACTGTTCTTGCTTTTAAGTAGTTTATTCAGGTTAGATATAAGGAAATAAACTATTTTATGAACACTTAAAAAATTACAGGGAACTTGCACTTTAAGCATGTTTCGATACACATTAGGAAACATAGGGCAGGGTCCATACTAGGTCCTTTTGCTAAAGAAATTGATCATATTCCTGGTTTTACTTTACTTTGTCTGAGACATGAGATATTGAATACATAATGGGACCATTCAGTTTAGTTACATACATTAGATAATTTAGGGTTGAGTTTTTCCAGTTCGTATTTCCAAAGCGTTTCCGATTTTATGAGAACACCAGCCAATAGTAGACCTCTTAAACTGTCATTTGAACAACAGTTCTCAGCATAGCTCAGAGATACAGGAAGAAGTGTTCCAGCTTTTGCATACTATTGCATATTGTTCTCATGGCCTTTGTCATATACGTCATCATTTGTAAAACATACAAACTAGAAAAAAGGTGGCCAAAAATGCTCAGATTGTATTGCACCACTGTCTAGAGGCATAGAATTTAACTCACTTTTTCCAGATTTTGTGGTTTTGTGTTTGGACCGAAGGGATTTTTTAATACATATACTTCTATTGGTGTGTGAAGCACACTGACTCATATTAGAGTTTATTATACAAAAATACAGTAAATATAACTCAAAGCAACAAGAAAATCTCACTGTGCATTGTGTCTAATCGTTATTTATTGGCATGGGGTCCACAGCAGGCCTTACAGTTTTAAGAATTGTCTTCACAAAAATGTCTTCTTTTAATATTTGCAAATCACATTTTCAACTCTACATTGTGAAGAATGCAGAGCTTAAGATGATACCAGAAGACTTGACAGTATATTATGCCAGGGAGTGACAATTTAAAAAAAAAAAAAAAAATCCAGTTCCAAGTGTAAGTTTAAAAATGTAACTAAAAGCCTTCATCAAAGTTTAAAGAGCTTCTTGCGCTTTTAGCATTTGCTTATTCTGATTTATTGACAATGACACACCTAGCAACAGTCATTCCTGCTGAAGCAGTGAAGTAATGGACTTCAGGAGAAAAGGGGAAAAACAAGTAGGTGCTGCACACAGGAGAGAGGCCGCTGATTACAGACCACTAATTTGTTATGCACTCTGGCAAATCAGCAGTGATTCATATGACAAATAAGGAGAAAAAATTAACAGCTGTCATGTTGTGATGTGTTAATTTCCTGACAGTCTCTGCACTGAAGCCAATTACTGATTTAAGAGCAGGGAGAGAGAGCCCTGTTCAAGCTTCTAATTAGGCTTCTTCAAGACTAAAAGGATAAAAGCAAAAATAAGAGCAAGAGAATGAAGCAGGTAGCCACAGCTTCATAAAGCATACATGCTTTTAAATCCTCAATTAAATAGCTTTAAGCTTAAGTGTGTTTAAGATAAGAATTTAGAAACATTTATTCACTTTTATCCATGACCCTGTGTTTTAGTCTTTTGTGTAGTAATTGGGAGATACAGCAAGCCCAAGGGTCTATGTTGCCCTCCTTCTGCAGTCGTCCAGGTTCCTGGATGTAATCTGCTAGCAATACCTTTGTTTAGCAATGTCAACACCTGTTCATCAGCATGCTTTAGACACAACCAGTAAAGGGACATCAACAAGTTTGCTAGTTCTTTTGACCCTAAGAAAGGCCCTTGTAACTTAAGGGAGGCATAATTGCTGTTTAAGGGTTTGGCTCTGACTCCTACCCTTATATAAGGAGTCCTTTTTCTCATGAGAGGACCGAGTGAGGCTATGTGAACAAGAACCTCTTCGCTGCATATGTAGGGAGCTGAGCTAATTCTGTAAGCTACTGTGTGCCTTCACTTTGAAGCTAATTGGAAATGAGAGCAATCAGTATCTAGCATGACGGAGTCCAGTGCGAGGGAGGACCTGGAAAGAAATAGTTGTGTTGAGGAAATACCGAGGTAGCAGGTGATTCATGCTATGGCTACCATATGGTTTCGAAATGAGCCTGACTCAGCCATATAATGTGAAGTACATTCCCCAACTGTCCCTAAAACAGGCACATAAACTGGGTGTGGGATCGAGCATTCCAGTAAAGTAGCTGATTTTGTAAGAAATATTTTATTTTCTTAATGTAACACTTAAAAATTGAAACCAGGTTTCCTGTCGACCCACAATTTAAACCTACAGTATAAAATTATCAACTGACTGTAAAGAGCTTTTGCTTCTTTTTTTTTTTTTTGGCATTTACTCAAAAGTGACGTGCGATATAAAAATCAGGAATTAGTCACTAAAAAGGAAGCATGGATTTGCTCCAAAAGGAAGGAGCGATTTCATCCACACAATATTTTTCATTTTTTATTTCATATTCACATGGTCATGGAGAGGGACTTTTACAGGTTGCTACCAAAGTTTTTCAGAACTCCCTTCTATTTCCTAAAAGGCAATTATAGTAAAAATTTTGGAAAATCCACTTGAATTTTAAAATGGGCAGCCATCTCTTATTTTTGCATTATAATTGCATTATAATTATAATTGCATTATATTTGTTTGCTCACTTCATTTGGGTTTAAAATACAACTCTCTTGCTTCATGAATGGGTAGAAAATTGACAGGAATCTGGAGCAATGATAGAAACATAACTTCTCAGGAAATTAAGCAGCAAATATGATGTGAATTCCTAAAATGACTGAATTTACATTGGGAAGGAAAGAAATGTATCTAATAAAGTACTGCAAAGAATCTTGTCTTTGATTTTGGTAGGAGCTGGACGGGTCCTTAGCAAGGGTGCAGCCTAGAACAGCTGCTTGCCCCTGCTGCTGGAGATGAAGGCCTTAGCTTGGCCACAGAGATCTTTAGTTTAATTATATGCTTAACTTTAAGTAAAGCATTTGATCAGATATGTTTGGTCCTGTCCTTAAAATTAAGCACTTGTTTCTGTTTTTGTATAATTTGTGCTGAAAGCTACCTATGCCATGTTACAGCAAACCAGTTGTGTAGTTGGAGACTGGAGGTTTCTACATCAATGTGTCTGACATTGCTGCTTCCTTTTTCTCTTACTCCACTACCTAAGCTGGATCTGATGCGCTCTTTGGAGAGGTTTGCCTATGTTGCAGGCTGCAGAGCAATGTAGATACATTGTAAACTGGGTCTGGGATAATTTGAGTATTCTAAACTCTGTATTGTTACAGCTCAGCTTCTACTAGCAACCCAAAATCTTTGTGTGGTATTTGTGCTACACTTCAATCACTGCTGTAGACATAAAATAACAAAGTCCTAGTGACTAGATGGGATCAATTGGAGAACCAAGTGATGGTGGGGAAAAATAACTTAAAATATGTGTGATGTGTGCCCTAAACTTAATGCTACCAAATATAAATAAATACATATAAAGTCAATGTAGTAATTAAGTGACAGTGGAACAAAACACAAGAGACTGTCTTTACCGGGGGAATCAGCTCACAGTAATTTTAAATCTACTGACTGCAATTCTTCCTCACCTTTATTAGGCAACTCTAGTTAATAATAATTTTTGTGGTCTCTGAGCAATTATATGAGGCAGATTTGGTGCTTTTTTCTGTCTTTGAGGAATTTAGAAATCTAAATTAATGTCATTAGTTCTTAACCTGCTAAAAGTTTTCACCATAATAGGTTAGATGTTTATTTTTAATAGTTATTATTAATTTTAGTATATTTCATTATAAGTGATAGTAGGTATGCTATTATAAGAGACAGTGAGACCTTTCTGACATTGATTTTGCTTGCAACTTCATCCTTATACTTGATGGGATGGATAATAGTAATTCAGTCTCTAGGCTTGCTCAGTCCTGATCTACTATCAATTCAATTGAAATATGTCTACATTGAGTGTATTATCTTTTTCGGAAGGATAACTAAGTGAATTAAGCACATGCAATACTTATCTTATCACTGTCCAAGCTAACTTATACTTTATTGATTTATAGTGCCCTTCATAAGCGTAAAGGTGTTCTGCACTATTTTATGCACATGGACTGCTTCAAGCACCTTTGAAATGCAGCCACTTCTGTCATTAATTTGCTTTCATACTTGATTGTGCCTATAGTCAACTGCTAGCTCAAAGCAGAGTCTTTAAAACCCTTTTCAAGATTCCTTTTTACAGTCTGTACTAGTTATAAGAGGCCAAATCCTGGAGTCCTTACCAATGTATTGCTTGACTTTGGGAGCACTGCAGACCTATGCATAAGCATATTGAGTGTTGCTATTCCTGGGCATGACTCCTGCTCCGTGCCTCCTGCTCTGTAACTTATTGGCTTGTTCCTTGCTAAGTAATGTTAGACTGCAAAGGGGAAGTGGTGGAGTCGGGGGGAAATGTGTACAATCTCCTGCAGGATCTACACGGATGCAGTAGGGGGTAGGATTCTTGCTTGATCTTCCCAATTTCTTCTTCTGTAAAAGTAAGGGACAATCTGACTCTTGGGGCATATTTAGTCCTCATCCCTGTCACTGAAGTCAGTGGGTGTTTTGCCTGAGTAAGTATTGAGTAAAGACTGAAGGCTTTGGCCTAACATTTATATCAAATATGGCCTTCCCAAATTAATTAATTCCTGTTTTAAAATTATATTGTCCATATCTCGTTTTACTGTCCCTGACTCTTTTTGCACACTGTCACCATTAACACTCCCAGTCACAGGTATCTGGAAATGTATTCTATCATCAGTAATACATTCAACCTGACTCATATTCATAACCCACTCCAAGGTACCGGGATGAAGAGCGTGGCCATGGGTTACTAAACACTGGATTTATAAAATGTGAAGAAAGAAATATGCTGCACTTAAAAGTATCAGAGCACATTTTGCGGTGTGCTTGATCTCTTGCACATGGTCTCATGCCACAGTCTGCATTAAAAGCAATTAATAATATCAACTCCTGTGTGAGGAGCACTGGTGGATTTTACCTATTCTATATATTTTACTTTTCATGTGATGATGAATAAATTAATCCCATTAATATTTAATTAACTTTAAGTTGAAAGGTGACATCTAACTTAGCCAATTTACTGTTCTGTAGCTGGTTTAACTTTGGATCATGTGATTTTAATTCTTTCCGTATGACCAGGTGACTAAAGGAAAAAAAAAAGAAAGGGAAATGCACAGATTAATTTCATTCTTTAACCTTCCTAATGCATCTGCTTGCTTGCATCGAGTCGCAGACAGCAGATCATCACATGATTTATAGTAGTGACCGCTGCCTGCATCTCTCAGGCTAATGACACATACACTAAAGTCATTGATTTGTATGAATAGCCTCCGCTCTTCATTTATCACAATTTAATGTAAGAGTTTGCAATGCAGAAAAAAATTTCACATGGGAAGCATGGCCCCACAGGCCTGACCGCTAAGCAGTTATGAATCATTTGCTGCCTTTTAATATATAGACTGTTCTATTCCTGAAAATGCCCTATAAGGTCGTATTTCTTTACAGAACACCATTACAATTAAAAACCAAAAGTAGATGTTTTAAGATAAAGTATATATGAAGCATGACCAAGTTAAACCTTTGTTAGCATTTTCTCTTTCTCTGTTTTAATACACCATAAAAAGCCAAGTTTATCATTGATGTAAGCAGGGAGAATTCATTTAACTTTAGCAGAGTTGTACTTGGTTTTGTTAGTCCAAATTTGGCCCATAAAGTTTATTGATTTGCCTTTGTAGTACACAGAACTCCATAAAAAGACTGACCTAATATGAGGGAAGCACTATGAGCAAGTAGGATTTGGAAAATTGTTTTTTCCTCAAGATTGAAAAAAAAAAGTTTAAGTGTAACTTAGAAGAGAATTAATGCTTTTGCAAATATATTGCTCAGAACAACTTGGAAAGGCTGTATTTTAATTAATATTTTTTTAGATAATCCTGTACATTGTTTTTTGTCTTTTGACAGAAACTGAATACTCCCATTAATCCTAGCTCCTACATTATTTCAAATCATAATTTTAAAGGGATGTGGCAGGTCAAATATAGATTTAAAAAAATCTTTATATCTAATGCTACAAGAAAATGTAATTCATAGAATTAATGTAAATATTGTCCAACCCATTTATTCAAAATGATAAATAAGAATAAAGAAATAGTCAGTCCTTAGTAGTGTTCGCAAAGCAAAACTGAAGACAAGATGTTGATTTCTGACTATTTATCATAGAGTGAAATATAACCAAAAGGATATAAGTCTGTTTTCATTATCTTAGATAAGAGGAATGATAATATTAATAATCAAGTATGCTATTTGAAACTTAGAAAAGAAAATCTGCTTTTTTAAATCTTACACCATCAATCTGAGATTGTATAATCAGTGTTAGCTGTAAAAGATGTTATGTCTTCCTGAGGACAACAACTCTTTGTACGGAAATTAAAGGTTTAACTGTTGGGGGTTTTGCCCTTTTAAATATGACATAAAAAACCTCATATCAGTGTTTTGGAGTTCTCAATACAATCTTGCTGGTCACAAAATCACTGTTTTCTTTGGAGAAGGAAAACTGAAGTAGTGTTTGTGGTTCCAGAAATAGGTACTTAACAAACAATGATACTAAGTTCTTCTGGGAAATTTATACCTTATTTTCCATTACTTGCAGCGTGAAGTGAGGAAGCAGTATCTTGCAGGAGTCAGAGTTCAGATGATATATTTTCTTTTTTCTCAGGTGAAAAATCACTAAATCAAGGGAAAATATATGCAGTATCACCACACAAGGGAAGTATGTAACCCAGGCATTTTCAGCTTTTGTCTTTATTTCATAAACATTAAATACTGTTAAATTCTAAAGTGTTTGGCAATGTTTTTAGATGTGCAGAAAAAGTGTGATAAAGTTTCTACTGTATCAGCCACTGACATTGTCAAGGTATTTCCCCTAAAGATACACTTTTATGCAAATGCCTTTCAAAGATTGAAAACTATGCATTTTCTGAACTTTCTTTTTCTTGCATTGCTTGGCAGGGACCATGTGTTAGACTAGCAATATTTAAAAGAAAGAAAAAGGGGGGGATTTGTTATGATCATTCTGAAAAATTTTGCACTTTGTGTTTAGATATTTTTGCATACCCAATCAGACCTTTTTGTTGTTGTTGTTAAGCTTATAGTTGAACCAATTCCCAGCACAGCATGGAGTGAAATACAGAAAGAAACAAAGTAAAAATTAATTTAAAAGGACTTGAACTATTGATAAAGCAGGTAAACGTAATGATAATGAGACACATCTCCCAAACTTAGGACATTTTTAGCAGGGATCAGTTGTTATCAGAATAAATCGTTATCACGGTGAATACCTTATAGATGGGGTAAATAGTAATCTGTGAGCAATGTAATTCAAGGACATTAGTCAGCCTTTGTAACATTCCAAAATAGTTGGTTTTGTACACTCTGTCATTCAGTGTATCATTTTTTTTTGCATTTGGAAGAGAGGTCGAGTAGGCCTGATGCAGGGTTGGCACTTGATGGGAGTGTTTGCTGGCTTTTCCAGGAGCACCAAAACCCAATCTTTATACTTGAAGTAGTGGCAGATAGCTTGCACTCCACAGCTGAGGCCAGGACTTCATCATAAGGTTCTACAGTGGTTCCTCAAGAGGAACAAAATGTTTCTCTACTCATTTCTAATATAAAGATATTTATCTCACGTGGATATTGGGAAATTTAATCTTCTGACAACATGTTAAGCTTTCATGCAAAAGTACTTTTATACATGGTTAATATTTGTGTAGTAATTTATTGTGGCTCTATTTAAAATAATTCTGCAATTTTAAAGCTTGCATTCAATATTTCTCAGACACAAACCAGTTTTTTTTTTTTTCAGGTTGTATCAGTCCTTTGCACAGACTACTTAGCTGCTGTACGTGTCATGTATTAAAATGTTTATATACATAGTTTATAGGCATATTCATGGCAGACTGAAAATTATATTAGAAAATTTTAGAAGAAAAGATTGAATTTTGTTGTAGTGTTAGGGAAGTACTAACAGATGCACCGACATTTATGCATGTTTTACATACCTGTTTACTCTGCCATTTAATGGGAGAATATAGTTACAGTACCTTAGTAACTGCTACATCACACGGTGTACCTATAACCTGCTGGCAAACATTTCAAGAAAAGTCCCTAAAAAATAGAGATAACCTATCACAACCTTCAACAACTTATTTGCATATGTAAATATATAAGCAAAAAACTTATTCTCCTACTGCAAGAGAATATACTTAGAAATGGAACTGCCTAAAGGTCTGCATCAAAATATAAATGTAAGAACTAGGATAGGGTTTGATATTTTGTTTGACTTCACACATGAGTTTGATATGAGACACCTGCTTAGTTCCTAAACTGTCTAAAAGGCAGTGTGGAAACAGGATAAGCCTCCCATATTTTTTCAAGATTATGTCCTTTTATCTATATGGGGAGGTGCCTAGCACGTTTCTCAGGCTTCTGACAAATAATAATAATGACATAATGTAAAGTTCCGGGACTTGGGAGATCCAGGCAGGCAGCCTGATCTTACTGTTAAAGCAACCAGTGACAAAATTCCCTACTGATTTCTGTGGGAGCAGCATTTGCATTTGAAGTTAAATTTGGGTGGATGTTTTGTTTCATGGCAGATTTTATTTCAAAATGCAGTTTTGTTCTAGTTTTCAGGGAATAAATAAGTTGCTGTAATTTTTTTTTAATATAATGATATGTATCATCTGCATATTCTTTGTAGTTAGGGAGTGGAGGTCTGAGGTGGCCTCTGGAAATGTGGGGCTCCTGTGCTCCAAAATGCTTTCTCCAGGGCAGTCTGCTACGTAGCAGCACCGAGGGAGATGGAGCCAAGGCTTCATGGCTCTGCCAGCTCTCCTGCAGCCTGGCAGCAAGGCTGTCTGGGAATTGGGTGAGCAAATTTCAAGGTGGCCAGTGAGATGTGAACTAGTGTAGCGTAGCAAGTGGCTAAGCTGGGAAAGTACTTTTAAATTGCATTGAAGATCTGACCTGTGTTTGCTGTAACTTGAGAGAGGGGCTGCAGAAAGCAGCTGTGGGTTGAGGGTAAACTGAAAGGCTAAGGTAGGCACTCAGCAATTGCCCCAGGCAGGCCTCCTTTCAGCCCAGTCACCTGTGCCTGGCGAGTGAGGATGTAAGCAAAGAGTTTTCTACCATAGCCTTTTCAGAAGGAAACACTGCCCCAGTTGGATCCAAGTTTATCATAGAATGATAGAATCATTTAGGTTGGAAAAGACCTTAAGATCATCGAGTATGTTTGGTTTTAAGCTATAGTCTGTTTTAATGCAGCTGCTACACAATTAAGAATGCAAGTTTTAGTTTGTTTGTTGAATGTATAGTGGAGCAAGTACACGAGAAAAGTCTGCAATAGAAGGTTTATTTAGTTAACGCTGACACTACATTAATTCCAGCTGCTGGATAAAAACATGATAATGTTGTAGCATTCCCGTGTAGCTTCCATGAAATAAGATATGCTTCACTTTCTAGTCTGAACTGTAGTCCAGTCTTGTCCCCCTTCACTTTGGAGGTGGCTGGAGTTCATAGTAGTTTTGTGACTCAAAAGCATGCATAAACATTGTAATGCTGTGAAAGATTAGTTCAATTCTTGTTAGAAAGTATTAAAACAAGAAGGAAGAGGGTAAAAGAGGTAAAAAAAATATCAGAAAGCCTTCTTCGATTTGAATTCTTTGGGATCTTCAGAAAAAAAGCACAGCAGTATATATCTCTTCATCTTTAAAGTCATAAAGTGATCTAGCCTATATGAACTTTCCCTTTGAGTTCAGGTTCATGATGTTACTTCTGAAAATATTTCTAGAGCTGCAGTGTAGGTGTTGCACATCGCTATTAATAGTAACGAGGATAATAGGTATGTTAAGTGTGGACCATCAACATTAACTTTGAATTTTCTGGGGTTTGGTATGATGTTTAAAACATTCTTACCACCTTGGTATCTGCGCATCATGCAACGATTATCAATTTATTTTAATTTCCTGTTTAAAATATTTAATAAAAATCTACACAAAGCACATTGTTTAGCCAGGAGATTAGAATATTTTCCTTTTCATCAGTTGCATTCTCTTGGGTGTATCTGTCTCAAATGTCTCTCCTGAGAGTGAACACCAGAGGGTTTAGATTTGTGTTAATTATTTGAGACTTTCAGAAACCCCTATTATTTACTTGGTAAATGTGTATTTCCCTAAGATTATAATAATTTTGACTTTTTTTCTCCTTCATTCTGGCTTTTTCATAACATTTTAATTATTCCTGTCATAGGTGCTTATTACTTTGTGTCTGGGTGCCGTTGGTTCCCTAAAGCAAATGTTCTAAAAAAAAGTTGTTTTTTTTTAAAATAAAAGAGCCCAAATTTTAGCCCTGATTCAGTGAGGCACTTACCCATTTGGCTGTTTTCAAGCATATGAGCATATTCAGCCAGCTGGATTAGCCACATGCCCATGGGCAGGTCTGCCATGCTCATGCCAACTCTGCTTCAGTCTTATGCTAGTGTGGTTATGCAGCTTCCAGACTGCTGTTGGCTTGTTTCCAGCTGTGAGGCTCCACACGCAAGCACAGCTGGGATGCAGCTGTCTGCACCTGACTACCTAGGCATGCCCTAAGGCACATCTGCACTTGCGCAGCCTCCACTGCTGCTTCAGCTCCTAAGACTTATCTGAGATTTAGCAGAATGTTGATCTTGGCCCATCTAAATGAATATTTGACAGCATGTAAAAAATAGGCTGTGCCATGCCTTGATTGCCCTTCAGGGTTGCCTGAGTGACAGTCATGGCAGGACATTTGACATAAGGGGGGAAGACTGCTAAGGTATCAGCAAGATGCTAGAAAGGAACTCCATCCTGATTTCATATTGGGTTCTGCAGAACACCTTGTGGCCATATGTTACACAAGCTATACAGTAAATAGAAGTGCTCCTTACTTGAGTTCAGAGCAAAGAGGGAGATGTGATTTGTAATGGGAACCCTTGTTCATTCTATTTCTTTTCTAATCTCTGCTCCTACAGTTCACAGGATTCCCGCTTGCAATATGACTAGGGATATACTGAAAGTGATATTTTTCCTTGTTGCAGAGTCCCTCTTTATTTTGATTTTGGAGGTTTGCTACATTGCAACTGCAATCTATTTTGGCACTGCAAGAAAAAGGTTCTATTGGTTGTACAAACCTTGCTGCATATTCTTGAATATCCTCTTTTGGTGTCCAATCTACTAGGTATTTATATTGGTTCACTTCTTTTATAGAACGTGTGTAACAGCTTTGGGTGGCCCCGAGTATTTTCCATCCTGCTAGCAAAGAGGTGCTGTGAATTTTAGAAATGTACTTTAAGAATTTCTAAACAAAAATAGCGTTAAACAGAAGTTGATTCTCTAAACAGATTCACTACACAAGTAATAGAAGACTAACTGTAGCTGTGTAACTGGTCCTTAACAAAATTCTTCGAGAATTCCTCTGTTAAGGAGCTCCCCGCTGGCAAAAGCATGTCTGTTCTAGCCTTTCTACCTACTGTTTTGTGAGGCCCAGATTATTTTTCACTGTATGAACTACAATACAGAAATACTCATGCTACCTCTCTAAACAAGTTGGGTCAGCACATTGGTCAGTTAGGGTGCTGCATAATGCTACCCAGCTTACACTGAGATAACCGATATCCCTGCGCCAAGTGATGCAGGGTAGGTGTATGCTTGGTGTGCCATAGAAAAAAGGTTGTCTCCATTCCATTATGTTTATGCAGAATCCGCCAGCTGGTGGTACAGAGCATGTGAAGAATCACTGGAATGATCTGGGGCATCTAAAGAGCAGACCTAAATCATTCAAGGGTAGTCCAGAGGACCGGCAACCATCGCTCATAACCCTTACTCACCAAGGGAACTTAGGTTTTAAAGGAAAAGTTGCTCAATGAAACATTCAGCAGTTAAAAGACAAAAGGCAATGTGAATTTACATATTATAAACAGTGTCAGGTCTTAAAAAATGACTTTCCATTATGAAGCTGGCTGAGAAATGACAAAATTCTTAAAATAGTCTGTATGCACTACAGCACTCACTTGCATAATGTTGCACAGTTAGAAGCTAAATTCATATATTGTAGGCTGGAGAGGAACATAGGAAAGTTGCACAGACTATACCTATTTTGCTATTTCTATAAAGCAAACACTCGTTCACAAATATTTAAAGGTTTCTGAATTTACTTAGACATCTACTTCCTACAGTTCTTTTTTTTTTTTTTTTTGTTCAGTGCCTAATTCCCTTTCCTCTAACCCACAGCTGTGCAAAGAAATAGGTTCCCAAGAATACTCAGGATAATTAATCTTTATAAGGACAACCTCCTTCTATACAGCCATATTTTGTCTCAAAAATAGTATAGAACTCTCTCTTAAGGAATAGTATAATACCTTTCTTCACTTTATTTTTTCAACATCCTATAATAGATGTTATTATCTGTTGCAGATGAAGTTACTGAAATAGTTAAATTTGTCCTTTTTGTTCTTCTGTATATACCTAGAAAAGTGATAGCCACAGCAGAACTTTCTCTCTAACATTTAGCTGTCTCAGAAACCTATTTCTATAAAAAATGTTGAATCTGTACATTAATTTGCAAATTATAAAGATAAGCCAAAAACAATATGTATTTTTACAACTACTTTCATAAACTTTCAAGTTCAATTCACAGGTATGATTATTTTCATCATATAGTTGATTAATCCCTGTCTGAAAAAAAACATTTGGAAGTATCAGCAATTTTTCAAATTTTAGTGTGGCATAGTGTTTGTCCAAGAAAGCATGTACACATGAATTTTTCTATTACCTAGCTGTTGTTGTCAAGTGTTAAAAGCTAGCACATGAGCAACTAGAAAGCAGAAAACAAGCTCTACAAACCTTAGGCAGTGGCATGTTTCTTTGGTAGCAGTAACTGTCCAGGCAGCCCCGTCTTGGCCCATTGTGCCCCTGCCCCTTTGCTTCCCCCTAGTATTTGCCAGCGCTGGTTCTTGGGCAGCCATGTGGTAGGCTAGACCAGAACATTTGCACAGCTGAAACGCCTGCCCTCTTTTTTATTTCCCCAGCCTGTCTCTACCAATCCTCCCTTCCATGTTTCCTTCCTGCTACAATTTTTCCTCAGTCTCCTTGTTTACGCTTCACTGTCTCTTCAGGCAGATCAGCTCCCTGATTTTGCTCTCTGTGTAGCAGTGCCAGCATAACTGGCTTTGGAGGGGGAATGAGCAGCCTGGAATGGAACGCATAAAGCCATTGAGGCAGGCTGCTGCCTAATATGAAGCCACAGCCATAGGTGACTCCATGAACTACGTGAATAGAGAATTCCTCTAATGAACAATTTGTGAAACAACAATATGCCAAGAATTGTTCTCCCAAACGAAAACCACAAATGCTTAGAAATTGTGAATATGTAACAGCCTTCAGGATCTGTTCATAAACTACCTATGGATATAAAAAAATGAGCTGAATTAGCAAGTGTTACTCACAATGAATTATTTGATCCTCTGTAGTCATGGCTATTTATACATAGCCATCATCAAAGGAAATAAAAACTGTTTCATGTTCCTTTTCCAAGTTCATGATCTGTGTATCCTACTTGCTAAAAAGTAAAACTAAAAATCCCAATCTGTTGCAGTATTAAAAGTATTTACTGGGTTAGTAGTTGGACAAGTGCTACAGGAATGATGAACATTGTGAAACACCATCAGTCATTTTTACAGCAGCTGCTCAGGATATTGCCTAAAGGTTTGGAGTTCCAGTGAGTCTGGAAATACTTAATGGAAAGTAAGAGGAGATAGAAAATAAAAACTAAAACAAAACAACAAGAAAAAAGAGGCAAAATATGTTCTGATATCTAGTGGGTAGTGCTAGAAGGTCTGATTGACACCTGGTCTGTTGATTTCTTAGAAAAATCAGTGAAGACAGATATAGCAAAGATGTATATAAAAAAAGGGTGATGTTATTCTTTCATAAAATATGAACACTGCCACAAAATCAAAATCTGTCAAACACAGCCAGTCTCCCTAAACAGTTTGGGAGTGCTACCTGAGATACACCTTGTTTTGCTTTAGAAGATTCTACAACTCAGCAAGATACAGTTTTAGAAATATAATGATATATTTTTCTTACAACTTTGGGTTTATATAATTTTACTAGTTTCTCCTCTGCAGTCTGATATCTGACTATAGTGTGTCTCCTTAGTCCCTACCAATAATCCCTTCACTGATTCCTTCCTGCTACAATTTTTGTCTACACTACCCATAAACCCCCATAATCCCCAGTCTCCTCTTTTACACTTGACTGTCTCTTCAGCTATCCTTAAATAGTCCTTAGTGAGACCATGTTCACAGTGACTAACCTGGCCTCATTTCCTCTGAGAGCAGTAATGGGACAGGACAGCTTTGTTTCCATTTCTCTGGAGCATTAGGAAGTGGTGGTCATCCTGGATGAGAATACCATGTAACAAGATTTTGAAAATATTGAAAGACTGTGGTCACTCTGTCTGAGGGGAGAGAAATCTCATCCTTCCTTTGACATCAAGCCTAGCATGGGGAAAAAGTGGTGTAATCCCTGATATACCTCTGCTTGTTTTGATGAGGATGCATACAAATCCATCATGTTTTACTTTGCTAGTGATTGAATCTTTTCTAAGAACTGTATAGACAGACTTATATGTAGCAAAATTAAACACTTTGAAGATTTTTTTAAAATAACTCTCCCCTGCCCCGACTCATCCTTCCTCAACCTCAATGAGTAGAATAAAAGAATAGGTATCTTATTTTCTGGCCCCTAACCCTTTCTCTTACCAGCCTGGAGACAAGAAGCTCAGATGCCATTTTACTGTCCAACATTTACTGGCAGGAAAGTGCTAAGAAAGTGAATTAATTGTGTGTGGACTGCAGCTGAGTTGAATAACATCACACGCTGACTTGTACTGTTCATTAGACTTCCTGATGCAAAGGTGGTTTCTGCCATAATGGTACCTGTGTTTTAATCTTATCTCACAGAAACTTGGGAAAGGAAGATAAAGCACTCTTCTGTGTAACTGAACTGCTTCATAGGTGCTAGAGTCCTGAGGAATAGTCTTAATACCATCTCCAATGGCTCTAGCACATCTTAAATTGCATTACAAGAAATTCAGCTTAAATTTCATCACTCCCAAGGCACCTGGTCATTTGCAAAACTAGGTTGGTGTACATCTATTACAGAGATTAAAAAACAACAAACTGACTAAGTAAGTTTGAGCGCATATAATTAACTACAAGAATATTGCTCATTTTCATGTCCCATATAAACACTTCCCATTTTTTCCTTGCTTTAAATGCAGAAGCCCTTAAAGGGGTGGGAAAAAAATCAGTTCTCACCCACTGTTCTGAAAAATGGATCCTATTCTCTTGCTGTGACACTGGCTAATGCTTGTTTCAGTTGATCAGTATGATGCTGTAATGGAAGAACTGTCTAGACTGGGAGCTCCATCTGCTATCGGCAAGAGACTGTAAGCCTGACGCCACGCTTCCCTGCGTCTATTGGTACGGAGAGGAGAAGGCTCCGCAATGGTGTGTGGGAGGAGGAAGAGTTACTGTCACAAAAGTGACACTGAGTGAAGGGACTACAGCGAGGTATGGCCATCTCTGTATTTTATTCTGGTTGGCAGGCTGGAGTAGCAGCCCCTCTGAGTAGGTGTATAGTGAAGCAGAGGCTGCTTCTCACTGTAGCGGGGAGGAACAGGATAAAGTGGGTGTGGAGACATGGTAAGATAAGAGGAAGTTATACGGGATGAGATAAGATCTAGTTCTATTTGCAGAAGGTAAGGAGTGAGAGTTTGGCAATACACATGTATATATATGGGATAGGAGTAATGCAAGTTCTGTGACTTTATAGAAATTTGTGTAAAGCAGTTTAATTAGATGAAAGCATGTTAAGGGATCAAAGGTAACTGAACCAGGACATGGAGAGAGAACAACCTGTCAGAGACAGTGAAAGTAGAGCAAGGTTACATGGGAACCTAGGGAACATCCTGGAAAGTGCGAGGCGTGAAGAAGGGAGATTGAGTGTGCCAGTCGTCTGTGTTGTGTATGGAGGAAGAACAAAGATGGCTTTAGAGCAAAGGGACTAGCTGAGGAACAGCGAGCAGAGGAAAGCTGTCCTATAATCCGCATGGCAGGTGGGGTTAACCAGAGAGCCAGGTGTACCCTCTAGCTGAAAAGGATCAGTACAGTGTTTCTATACCTGCTGAGGAAAGGGATAGAAGCCATACAAACATGCGGCAGAGGCTTTATTTGGGACCTTCCACATCTTTTGGGGTAAAAGGCTTTGCATGTTGCCTAAGTAGGCATGGTTCTGTGATGTGTCTTCAAGGTACCAAGGAGGCAAGGAAGACTGAGTTTCAGCTGTAAAAGATGGCAGCAGGAGGGGCTAGATACTTTTAGATAACCTAACAACTCATATGTCAAATCTGTCCTTGCAAAGGGCCCAATACTGCAAGCAACCAGTAACTTGTAATAGCATTACTTCTGTGAATGTTTTTAAGATGCAAGTCCTCATGCTGTAATTCTTGTGTAACAAATATAACTCAGACTGGAAGATTTTTTTCTGATTTTAGACCAACTGCTTTTCTATACTTGAGGTGGGAGAAAAATATTTTAACATGTTTGTTTACAAATAGTGCTGTATTTTTTAAATTCTACAAAGTTAAGTTATAATTTTTTGTGCAGAACTTCCTGTTTCTACCCTATTCATCCTTGTTTCACAGTAGTATGTTTGGTAACAAAAGGAATACTTGCACAGACTTCATACTTCTTGTCTTGTCTTAACCAATCTCATTGCATTGTCATAGATACTACTATCTTGTGTCGCTCCACCTCATTCTGTGTTTTCCCACTCTGCAGATAAAAACTGGTCTCCATTACGATTGATTTACACATTAAACATTTACTTTAATCATTTTCCTGTCCTTAGTTATGTAGCTGCACTGTGCCTGGCCAGCTGCAGGACATGGTGAAAACTTCAATGCTTGGGCCTGGTGGATTTCTACTTCTGTGTCAGCCCTCCCAGGTAGTGGCAGGAAGCGGTATCTCGCAAACCTGTCAAATCTATCACTCTTCTAGTTCAAATGTTGACAGGTCTTGGTAAAGCGCACTTTAAACAGATCTGTTCTCTGTCACTGCCATGACAGTAATACATGAATCCACAATCACAATGATTTTAGAAGCAGACAGACAACATGAACTGTAAAAGCCTGATCCTGTTAGAGCTTACTTGGATGAGTATTTTAAAGAGAATATGTTCATGCTAACATCTTTGAGAGTATTGTGTGTCTCTCGTCCTGAATCTCTTGTTTCTTTTGGATTCCTTATCTTGACTCTTCAAATATTCTTAATTTTTCTTGTGGCTACCTCAGACTATTTGCTTGAGTTTCAAAGCCTTTTACTAAAGATGCTGCCACACTGTGTCTAGATATCCAATAATGTGATCAGTCGCTACTCCCCTTCCATTGAGCTGAATGCCAAAGTCACAACAGATGTTGTCTGAAAGAAAGCAGCACCATTTATTATCTCACTGGACATTAAAGATAGAACCATATTTATTGTAAGAAGAATCTGTTGGCAGAAGAAGCCCTTGAATGCTGATACCATCCCGTAAGAAAACTGGTCTAGAAATTAGTGATGACAACAGTACCTGTGAGCATGGATGACCAGTTGTATGTGTAATTACTGATTTGACTGTGTAGTAATGCACTTGAAGCACTAGCTAAGTCAAAAAACGTGGTGTTTTGCACTTCTCTGGTCCACTGTACACTGTTCCTAATAGGCATAGTCTAAACATCTGTGCTATTTTTTGACCCAGGCTTCTGAATATTTCTAGTGTACGGATTGTTAACATGGCTTGTTATAGTGAGATGAAATTTCTGACTCATGAATGACCAAAGGAAACAAGTTCCCGTTTGGCTCAGGAAGAGCTGTTTTGCCATTCACCATCTCACGGGCTGAGTGTTTACCAATTAGGCCCCAGCGACCTACCATAGGAGGTTAGTAAATACTGATATTTATCTTTAACAGAGCTGATACTAAAATTTCATGAGTAGGAATAATGTCTCTTTTATGACTAAGCGACATTTTGTGAGTTTTCATAGTTTTGTGTGAATTGTTTCTGATGTTGCTGAGGACTTGTGACCTGTAATTGGATGTGTTCAATATGAACATACTAACAGTCAGACTTAATTTTCTCACTTTTCTGAAAGAGTTGATTTAAGTTTGAACTTTAAGAGCACAATGCTTCAGATACAGGGATAACTTTGCTCTGTGGATAATATATTCATAGGGCTATTGGTTTGAAAAAAGTTGTGGATTTGCCTAAAAGTTCAAAGGATCCTTTAACTTGCTGTCTATTTTATTCTGAAGCTTTTAGAAGTTTTTTCATGTGACTGTCTGTCTAGGCACCAAGTTTGAAATTCACCTTGGCCACAGCAAGAAGCAGGCTAATGTCCATATTGAATTATTTAATGTTATGGAGTTATTGGTAATAGCATTACCATTGTTACTAAAATGTTACTGTTGATTCCAAATATCTATTGCATTGCAGGTTCTGTGCAGAGGTACGCACACTTCTCTCTTCATATATAATGCTAACTTTTCACAAACAAGATTAAAAGAGGTATAGTGGCATTTCTTTGCCATTTTCTCCAAATTACCTTAAAATTTAAATTACGTGGTATATAAGCACCAAAAGAGTATCAGTAACATTTAAGCATCTAATGGGTAAGCAAATCTGGCTGTTATGTTCAGGTGCATACCTCTTAAAAGATGAAGGCATAAGTCAATTTTCAGTTCCTTTGATATAGTAATGTCTCCCTAATGGAACTATGGAACAACATTAGACAGGTTTCTCAACACCTCCCAGAAGGCTGTATAAAATACAGTTTCTCACGATAGTCTCCTCCAGTTTTTAATATTATCTCTTTTTCTGTAGTAATACTAGCCTATATGCAGTGTTTTCATCCCTTTACAGACTGATAATGAGTGAATGTTCATGTGGTCTGTTACACAACACTAAGCTCTTATTTCACTGTCTGCAGTTATGTTCAGTAAGTACAATATGAACATCATCTCAATTAACAGAGTACCTTTAGGGCTTTTCTTAGCCAACTATTCTAGCACACTTGTCCATACTGTCATCAGCACCTAATCAACTAATGATGGCTGAAAATGAGGAAGGCCAATCCCAATAAATCCGAAGTATAGTAATTTTTCTCTTTTAATGCCCTTCTCCCTCCTTCTTCCTTCTTCCTACGGCACATTGCAGTAAATTAATGTCATAGTGGTTATTACAGTAGCGCTGCTATGGCAAGTATTCAAGCAACGATCCTCGAATATTTTACCTCAGCATTTATTTGTCCATAAAATAAAATAGGATTTATTACAGTACTCTCTGGTTTGAGGACTGCATGGACAGCAGCTGTGACAACTCCTTATCTCCACTACAGGTAAAGATATAGGGGATGTTTCCCTGAAGCTAAAGAGAAACAAGGAACATAGAAGTCAGTCAACTATGCAACCACAGTGTTACACAAATTGGTAAAATAAATACAAGCATTAAAAAAACCCTTGTACCTAATATGAACCCTAAGAAAAATCATTCAGTAATTTTGTCCTTAAAAGGTCTCAGTAAATTAAAGGGGTATTCATTGCTTTGGAGACTGCTGTGTCCAAATCAGATATAGGATTTTGAGATCGAAAGATGGAAAGATAAATGTGAGGAATTATTGTTGCAAGCCCTATTCAGACAGGGCATAAGAGAAGGAATTACAAATAGAAAAAAAAAATCTTGGTCAATAAAATTTTACAGAGGTTTATGGTGAGTGTTGTTCACTTAAAAAATAAATGGTTTTGACTATTTGAAAGGCTCCAGCTTACAGAAAAAGCTCCCAGATTATAAAACATTGGTTCTGAAGCCAGCCCTGTGGAGATACGACTGCTGGCTTAGAGATATTAATATTTTCAGCTGCATGTAAATTTCTGTGTGTCATTAACATCTCTGAGCTCTGTAATTAGGTCTCTCCTGATCTGGTTATAGTTTCTATACATTATGAGTATGTAAGCCTCTCTAGGGAAGCAGAAGGCCAGCCTTACAGGGTTTCCCCTTTCAGTTCCACAGTTTTGCTCTTATTTTTAGCAAGTACATCCTAGCAACTGCTTGCTTCGAGGTTACAGTGAGATCCCAGTGGCAAGTGTGAAAGGCTATAAAGCATTATCAGTCTTTGCCAGCACAAGTCTCTACCAGTACACCAAAGCCAGAGCAGCTCCTTCCTTCATAGACTCTGTACTTTTCCCTACCTGGCACTCCTCATTTCAAATCTATTCTCTCAGTGTTTATATTCCCCAAATTGCTCTCCAATTTCCAATTATAGTTATGATTTTATTTTTGCATCTGGTTTTTGGTAAAAGAAACAGATATTCTTACAACGCGAAACGTGTATGTAAAAACCTAGCAGTGTTTGAAAGAATGTTCCTTTCTGAATAAATATTATTTCATGAAATGAAATATAATATATAAACCAAAATGTTTGTCCTTCTGTTCTGCTTCTCACTGGTAATCATCAGAGAGTCCAAGTGCAAAGGGAAAAGTGGTTTATGAAAGGATGTTTGCATTTGGATTAGTTTGTTCAGAAGGCCTTGTCTTGTAGCATTATATCCAAGAAATGCTGTCCTCAATATAAGGAAGTGCTCGTTCCATGGCGTGGCTATTTTTTGATTTTTTTCTTGAATGTGGTTTCTGCTTAGGTATAACAAAATATTGGATAATGAAGATAGAAAACCAATAAAGAGGAAAAAAATATACAGAATTGCCGAGAATGAACTTTGTGTGTAATTACTTGCATTTTTGCTAACTACTGTATAAACAACACTTTTAACAGGGCAAATTGGAAACTTGAAGACAAATCTGCTTAGGGATATAGCTTCAATTTATTACACAATGATAACTGAAAACTTTGTTTCTGCTGCGTTGCAGTCAATTTCCACTGAGCTCACACTCTGAATGTGTGATTAATCATATGAGCACAGGGGTTGCCAATAAATACCAAAACCTTAAAACTATAACAACTTGCTCATTTTGTGTGGTCATTCCAAATAGCTAAACAACCAGAAATTGTCAATGTACACCAAGATCAATGCTCCAGGGTTCTACATAAGATTGATTTCTCTCTCTGAGGATTTCATCTCTCTCATCAACAAAAACATTTTGTCCTCCCTAAATAATCCAATCGAATGCCATCCTCCTGTGGAACAGTGAGAGGTTTAAATTGTTTGGATTAATCTCTGCTTTGAGGTGGCCTGGAAAGTCTCTGTAACTTTGTCAAATATAGCCTGGAGGGAGAACTGCTGTGGCTTGATATGTGCTAAAAATAAACAAATAATGAGAGTGTCTAAAAATCATGTTGTGCTTTAAAAATAATATATGTGGGAGAAAATATGTTTTAAAGTTCTTGCTTCTGAAGCAGAACATAATAATTGTCAGTGTATTCCTTCTTTTTAAGGGCTACAGGCTCCTCTATTGGATATGGAGAAGGAGAATGGGAGCCATGGGAACAGATTCAGGGGAGAGGACAGAGAAAGGGAACTGCAGAAGTCCACAGAGATCTTCCCCAGAAGATGAGTGGAGCAAATCAGAGATGAGACTAAAGGAATTGTTACCACCCATAGCCTTCTCCCTTCTATGGACCGTGAATACACAAGTAAGGTTTAATAGAAATATGCTGAGTAGTTTAGATTCCGATTCTCTGCCTGCATCTCCTTCAGAAGATAATTTTGCACATTTGCAGTTGGGAAAGACCAAGCAGAAATGTTTCAAAGGAAGCTTTGCAACCAATAGGACAGGTTGCAGGCAGGCAGTATGACAAAGTCCACTATAGCACAGATGACTGCTTTCCATAGTTTTCTTGTCTGTTATGCAAAACAGCCTTTCCACAATCTGCATAACATTGTAAATTGGATCAATGGAGATTTTGTGATCTATATCCAACATGTTCTGGAAGGAAGACAGAGCACAGACCCAGGTTCTTAATTCTGTGTTTGCTATAATTAGGGTGCAGTAAGAAGATCAAGTTCTATCCCAAGTACATTTGAAATTGCATTGTTTCTTATTTAATCATTTGGTGCTTCTGGAAGTGTTGGCCAACAGCTCTCATGACTAGCACCCCATCCCCACAGCACAGCACATGAAGGTCAAACTTTGCACCCGCAGGCAACAGTGCATATTGGAGGCAGCTGACTCTAGACACATGAGCAAGCAGGCTAGTCTAGGAAACAGTCATTCTTGGAATTTTGTGTTGAGATTTCCAGAACAGGGGTACGTTTGCATCATCCTTAGTAGACTTTCAAGGCCAAGGTGAACAATTGGTGTTTAAATGTTGGATTGAAGTTACCAAAATGATGGCCACACAGGCCAAGCATGATTTGCTTCCATCTTGGACTGGTGGTACTAGCTCAGAAATGTTAAAAGATCTGTGCTGAAACCCTATATAACATAGTCTCTCTAAGTGGAATAATTTTTATTTAGGTTATGGGTTAGGTTATCTTAGTCTCAAAGATCAACACCAAAATGGCAAATTGGCTTTGAAGGAACTGAATAATTATTTATAAACAGGCAGAGAACAGATTGCTCTGGAAAATATAAATATCCTCACAGTATCTGTGATCTCAGCTTTGTCTTGCTCAAAATGTAAACTTCTTTTTGACTCTTCTGTTGCAAAAATTTCTCCTTTGTAGAGCTGTACAACAAATCTTACCAATGTCATTGTACATACCAGTATACATTCAATTTGAACACAAAAATATTTTCAGTAAGATGAAGCATAAATTTATCCTTTGTAAACATTGGAAAGGTGGGAAATGCATATGAAAAAAATGACTGAAGGAAGAAAATATCACTTTATTCTACTGAAACCTAAAAATAAATTCAAAGGGGCATGCCTACTACTCTCAGGAGTCTGTATGGATTTCTTGCTGACATTAGATTCTCCAAATTGAATGTCAGACTCACCAAGAAGGTGGGGGGCAGGGGGGGAGGCACAGGGGGTAGGATAGGAAGCTAAACTTATTATTAGAAGGGCAAGATGAAACATCATGATTATCATTAGGAAAACATCTAAAACATATATGTACGTTACCTTGGGGCAAATACAAGTGTCACATGTTAACAATAGTTAGGCAAAAATACCACGCTATACTGTTATGCCCCTAGGGCCTTATCTACTGAACAAGAAGATATTGTAAAGTGTGCATGCACACCAGAAATTTACAATTTCTTTGAAAGGCAGAGGTAAGTATTTTTGAGGTTCTCACACACAAAAGAATAAAATGAAGCATTAGTTATGTATGTTGCTAGATGACAGTGTCTGTAAGTCCACTCATAGATTTTTTTGAAGTAGATATATAATGATTTAACAGGTAAGTATGGAACACACAAAGATTCTTTTCTTTTTAAAGAAAACAATGAGTAAATATCCTATATCTATTTTGTTGGTTTTTTTTTCAAATGAAGTCAGAGTGAAAGGAAGGCATTAAATAGGCACTCAGTTAAATTTATTCATATGAAATCCACTGGACAAATTAAAAAGCCCTCTAAGATTGCATCAGAATGGCTAGAAACATCTGCCAAATGGCCAGAGGGTACTGGTAGTAAAAATACTTCACAGCTGTCAGATCTCGGTCCTGAGCTTGCAACAGAAGAACAGTACAAACTAATAAATGAAGGGGTGTACATATCATCCCTCCCTGTTCTTTTTACTTTAGAGAAAGTAAGCCTCTGATCACACAATGGCATAAACATGAGGTTAAAGATGGGGGTAATTTTTTTTTATTATTATTTTAAGGGAGACATACCAGAAGGGTGTTACCATACAGTTGGCTGCTAGGTGTCAGTGAATCATTCGTCAAGACTCCTCTGAATCTGGATTCCTATTAAGCTTTCTCTCACAACATCCTTGCTAGTTGCAGCCCAGCCTTGGATCCTCTTAACTGCTCTGTGATCCTACCTACCAAGCTAACGTGCCAACTAGCTATGCCCAGCCCCTAGGCTAATAGAACAGAAGAGGCCACGCAGACACATTGTAGAAATGTGTGAAGGAAGATCATACCTATGTGAGGCAGAAATGGTTTGTGGGAGTAACTTTAATAGGACTTGATAGGTCACTAAATTTTAAAGCAGTCATTCAATGAAAATAATAAAGCAACAAATCTTAAACTAACATATGAGTAACTTTATATATAAATCTATATACAAGTCTTCATATATAAATGTCCATATAAGTAATTTTATACATTTATTATAAATTAAATAAGACCTGTTTGGACAAGAATTTTGGAAAATATCTGAAAAATTATCTTGTTACAACTTCTAAAATGAAGGAAAAAGAAGATAGAAGAGATGTCTCTGTAGTACTTGGAAACTGACAAGAAAGAAACTCTGAAAAATCATCCTGTCAGCACCAAAAATCTAGAAACATTATTAATACAAGATAAATCACAATTTGAGACTACTAGATTCTCAAAGAGCCAATGCAAGAGATGGGCACATATGTGAGTGGTTAGAGGGTCAGGATCTAAGAACCAAGAGCTTGGCTTTATTTTTTAATAAATCACGCCAAAAAAAAAAATTTTGAGGAAATAAATTTACAGAATACAAATTCAGGAATGCTAATTACTGAGAGTTCCTTTATGTACTCCAATGTGTTAAAAGATGAATATTCAGTGGCTTAATAAGTTTATGATCAGTCATGTCCAACGAGGAATAACTGTTGTGGAAAGGAAGAGAGAGAACATCAGTACTGAGCCTTTTAGTATGACTCCTTTATGAGCTAAACTTGTCCTTGCAGTTAGCCATGCAGCCCAAAATAAGGAGTGGCATGGCTCAGGGAGGCAGGGGTTAGCATCGCTGTGGTTATGATTGTAGGAAACAAGTTTGGGCTTGCCTATTCTCAGTGGGCATCTGGGAAAGTAGAAAGGGCAGACCAACGTTTGCATTTACTCCCCTCAAATGATCCTGCCTGAGCTCAGCAACCACTGCGCAGGTTGCAAAAGGATAATGTGATCGTGCTGGTTACCGTTCAGACCTGCACAGATGGCAGATCCCACTAAATGAAGTTGGTGGGTGTATACCAAGCTCTGACAACAGCCTCCCCAGAGACTGATCACGCTTTAATCTCCTGCAGAGGTGGGCAAGTGTGAGCTAATGAACCAGGCTGTCCCCTTACACGGGGAGTAACTATACAGCATGTCTCCCTATGGGTTGCCCTTTAGCCTTTTTTCCTTCAAGGGTAAAGTTTTCCTTTTGCTGGGTCCCTTTAGCCATATTGAGTATCTGTGTGGCTGCCTTTCCTCAAGCCAGAACAAAGGCCCGTCACAGTCTGTCTGTAAATAAATGGCCCGAGGTCACAGGGAATCTCACAGAAAGGAATGGAAATCCTAATGTTTTTGAGCCAGTATCTAGAAGTGCTTTCCTTGAGTCTCCTCACTTACGTAAGTAGTTCATTTAATCTGAGAATGAGCAAGGAAAATTTGTCTACATCTCCTATGCAAGTATATCCTTAGACCCTCTTGTTACACTCTCGCAGTTTCTAGTATACCATTTTTAAGCAACGAATTTAGCTTTCTCTTCCAGAGGTTACATTCCTTTTTGGAGTATCACTTAAGTCTTCATGTTCATTATGGTTAAGCTGAGAAGCAGATAAATGCATAAGCTAATGTCCCGATCAGCATCTGCTTTATGACTGTGCTCCTTTTATCACATTTGTCCATAATGTTATTCTGTTCATTTTCCAGAATGGAAAGTAGCAGAGAGGCCCTAATCCTACATTTGTCCATATGGGCTCCATAACCCACATTGGGATTTTATTATTTCAGTAACATTGCCAACTGCTATAAACAGCCAAAACATTTTGTGTGTGACATTTTTTCAGAACTTCAGACTTTGGGTGCCTGCTTTTTTTTTTTTTTTCATTATTCATGACAATTCCTTAAATGGTTAATGGTTCAAACCTTGAAAATACAAACCCTCTGTCTGGGGAATGCTATGAATTTTTTCTGTCTCAGGATGATAATACAGAGATTTGCATCTAAGATAGGGATGTTTCTCTTCTGATACCTTTCTGTACTTTCGATGCTTGTTCAGGCTATGTGGCATGTACATTAAAGTTATGGAAACATAGTAACACTTTAAATTAATGTGATATTTATAAATATTTTATTATTTATACAGCATTCGATAACATGCTTGTAAAAAAAACCTTGGAAGTATGCATTGAAACAGCGGACAGACTATTTGAACAATACTTACATCTTAAAATATTGTTGTAACAGCTTATCGTCTTGCTGTGGCAGCATTTTAAGCATTTATTGATGATGCATTTTATAACATGCCTTACAATAAGTTATTAAAGGATGTAGTGGCACCAACTAATCATTTCATAAACATGAATAAACCATTTATACAGGGCACCTTAATTTAAAGTGCTTGTAGAAACTTGCATAAAATGTTTTGAACAGCTGACATGCAGTATTGGTGCTTCGTGTAGTGCCAAAGTGGTGTGTATACGCAAGAGTCTTATGTGGAACTGGAGCTTTATTGCTTCCAGTGATAGAGCTGGGAACTGCACAACAATTCCAAACACAAAATGTTGTAAATCTCTTCCAAAAGAGAATATGAGGATGTGCATAAGCAACATCCAGGAGATTTTGGTGAACAAATAACGTAGAAGCATGTTATTGCTCATTTCATATTTAAGATAAAAGGAAGAAAAAAATCTATTTCCTTTAAAAAGAATTCAACCTGTGTGTAAGAAAATGCTGTTCAGAGATAGAGTATATATTTAACATCTTGTCAAGCAATTAAAAGACCATGCGTGATAATCACAATTCAGTCAGCAAATAAATAATCTTTATATGCCAAAGAAAAAGTGTTTATACCATCAAAATAGAACTCTGAGACATGTAGAAGGTAAATATTAAGAAATGAATTTGTACAGTAATACTAAAATCATTCTAAAAATCAGAAAAAAATATGTCAGGTAATTAAAAATCATATGAAAAACACTGCTGCATTTCTTTCTTTTAGCTAAGATTTACTAGGAGCATTTAAAGCAATGCTAAAAAAAAATAATGAAGTCATACCTTATTCCCCTCCCCTGCAGATATAGATTTTATTTGACCTATTGCTTTTAAAACAGAATGGCTTAAAAAAGCGCTCTTTACATGATAAAACTCAAAGACAAAAGAGAGAATGCAAATCATTTCTATATTACATATATGTTGCTCCATTTGGCAAAATCAAATTAGATCTTTTCATCTTCTTACTGTAGAACAAAAACAGAGCAATATTATGAAATTTTGCAGGGCTTTATTTCTAGGCGTCTTTTGTGTCCAGTCTTTTAAACTCAGGTTTTTCTGCCTTTTTTACTGACAAGCCCACAATTTTCAGAAAAGAAAGCTAGCATTAATTAAGACAGTGCCAGCTGTAATTTTCTTGGGAAGTAAATTTCTGCACAACTAAAGGTTACAGAGACCTTTTCACTGTCAAAATTTACTACAGCCTGTGAATGTTAATGTTTCTAATGAAGACATGTTCTCTGTCCCTGAACTTAAAAGTACCCTGAGAAGAAGGCAAAGAGAAAAAAAACTCTATTTGACAAATGTATCTGGAGTCTGTGCATTAATGCAGGGTTATGCCTGCTGGTGCATATTGTAATTATAGTGTTTGGATAGCCTTGTTTTCTAAACAAGGAATATTGCTATAAATTGGCAATTTTGCATGAAGAGTAGGCTTGTAGTAGGTGCCTTATGTTACAAATAAGACAGTGGTATAATAAGCATTTAACCCATTAGACTTAGGGATATTCTCAGCTAAGTCTGGAGAGGAGCTGTAACATAGAATCTGGAATGAAAAGGTACTTTCAGTCTTTATATGAATGCAGCAGAAGAACACATTCATTATTTGTACTTCTAATGATAAATTTTTTCTCCATTTTAAATGAAATCCACTGCTTCTAAACACAAGTATCTGGCTTTGCTTTTCTATTTGTTTGAAGTTGATTATATAGTAATCAACTATATAAGTTGTATAGTTTTTGTTGTTCTGTGAATGTGCATTTTTTCCCTATCCCTGCACTATTTACTGGCATGCAAAGTGGCAAATAAAAAGAAGAACTCAACATCACTGAAAAGTTGATATTATTCAATTTTTGCTGCCATGTATTTTATGGGATATTTTATTTTTCTATTCTTTGTAGGTGTTTTTTCCTAAAGCAGAATTATAATCTTTAAAATTCTGCTTGTTGTCTTGTGCATGGGGTTCTCAAAACAAAAACTGCTATTGTGTGAAATTACTCGATTACCCATGCAGCATCCTGGTCAATATGGTTAAAAAAAAAATTAGCCTAGTTCATGACTGTGTTGGTTAAGAATGGTAAAAGCAAAGGAATGCAGATTTTGCAACATTTTAGAAATATGATCCTAATGATATGCAGATCATATCCATGTTTAATGTGGAGTTGTTTTAAAAATGTGGTATTAGATTGCAAACTGAGTATTTTTTCTGCATCAGAATGTTCAGGTAGCTTTCCTTTCTCTTCCTTGCCCTTCCCCCCCCCCAGTTTCCAAGACTTAAGAGCTTAGCTTTTCAAGACACTGAGCTTTATGGCCAGAAATGAGCCAGCCTCTAATATTTCTTAGGAGAAGGCAGTAAGTATCACAAGATTGCAAGTGGCTATAGCAATTCCATCCAAAGAGCAATGGAACGTCAGATATGTTTGTGTCAGCCTTTGCAGCAGTGGCAGAGCCTCAAAGTCGGTTGTGGAGTGTTTTTGCCATGCTGTTGATTTATGTATCAGCTGCATTGATGAGGGCTGGCTTCTCATTCTGCCCATCAGCATTAGGGGATAGGATGGAGCACTGGGACAAAAACGTGGGAAATCAATGTCTTTGTAAATATCTATATGGACACTAGGATAATCTATTAAAAGCCATGACTATCCTATACCAATAGAGATATCAGATCTCATTACCCATCCAATCCCTTTCTGCAACATGTAAATTGGACTTCATTTTGACTCTCTCCCAGTCCAACACATGCACATTACTTCTGAACACACCTTCAAGATACCTCAAAAGCATATATTTCACGTCTTCATCAGTTTAATCTGCTACATGGTCGGTAGTTCAGAATAATTATTTAAATCTGTTGGCTAATAAGTCAATATACTAGATACTGTAAATCTAGATAGTAACTTGGTATGGCATAGTTAATAGTCTTAGAGCACTGCAGAATGTGATAAAAATGGTGCAATGCTGGTAGACTGCTAACTGTAGGCAACAGTTACTGTGAAGGAATATTGGGCAAATAATCTTTTCCTGGGAAAGAGGCATGGCTCAGCAGCATAAAAACCATGCTTGTGCATAGCCTGGGATCAGAAGGATTCTCCCAGGATATTTGAGTTTTTATTTAGGGATTGCATGTGGATTTGCACAGATTTTAGTTACACTTAGACAAATCACCAGGGACATCGTTATTGCCTTTTAAAAAGAGCTTGTTTCCACTTAATTTAAACCTGTTCCTAATTGACTTGATCTGAGCCCAAATAGTCCTTGTTCAAGTGAAATAAGTACATCACCCATTTCCGACTTGAACTGGTTTCAGATCTGACCTTTAGTTAAGCCAATGTAACTTGGTATGAAGATACAAGCCTTAAGACTTAAAGGAAGTCTTGAAGGTAGCCTTAAACTTCCTACTGTGAGTAAATATAAGTAAGCAAAATATGTAAGTGAGCATTGCCATATGAAAATCATGTTTGGAAACATGCACTGGAGAAAGTGCCATACAACCATGTTACTAAGGTAACAGATCCCTTTGTCTATACGTGCTCTGAGCAGCTATCCTATGTCCTTTAGACTATTAGGTCTTGACAGAGATTTTGAAGGAAGGTATGTAAGGACTCAGAAAAAAATTTTGCTAAAACTTAATAAGAAATGAGAACATCTGAACTGTTAAAAGTTATTTTAATTATTCTGTGTTTTACTATGAAATACAGGAATATTAAGGCCTTGTTATTCCTTCTCAGGTAGAAAGATGTGGAATGTCCTTGTCTTCTGTTCTCATCAATTATTCCTGCTGATATGTTATTAAAAAAAAAATAATAAAATTTTAGCTTACTCTGTTAATTAAGGCATTATACCCCAACCCTTTTTCTGCTGAGTTTTCTTCTTCGTGAGCAAAGAGAAACGCACTACTGGGGTATGGTTAGAGACAGACAAGGATCTGAACATATTTAAATCTATAGTTGAACTTTCCCTGTCTCTTTTTTTTTTTTTTTTTTCTCTGTCTCTGGTACTTGTAAAATATCTTGGAGAGGGACAAAATATTTTACTCAAATTCATTTTAGTATATCAGGGACACTATCATTTTCAGAGCAGAAAATCTGTTATAAGAAAATCTCCTGCTGTGTTTTCTCTTAGATGTCCTCAAAAATAAAGATGGGAAATCAAGAGAAGTGGAAAAAGAAAATAGGAGCCATCTATCTTGGTTTATTTGCTAGGTCTTTGTCTTATCACCTGAGTTGCCAAATGGCACAAATGCCTACTGGTT
This sequence comes from Ciconia boyciana, assembly GCF_034638445.1. Lineage (NCBI taxonomy): Eukaryota > Metazoa > Chordata > Aves > Ciconiiformes > Ciconiidae > Ciconia > Ciconia boyciana. The sequence goes on along the minus strand of NC_132942.1, from coordinate 33,679,403 downwards.
TTGTTGTTGTTTTTTTTTTAATAAAATCCTTGTTTATTGATAGGGGAGGGGGAGAAATCTGCGGCAAGTGGGTTAAAGATAGGTGAGAAAACCATTTAAATCAAGGCCAACTGAATAAACACTAAATTTCTGAAATATGAACAAGTGGTATAGAAGGTTGATGGAAAACAGAATTCCTTTGAGCATATGGAAATGGCACTATGGAGAAGGCAGTAGAAGTTACAGTGGACAGGGCAATGCTATGAAGCCTACAACTGGTGGCTGGATCTCAACAACAACAAAAAAAATCAGATCACAATCCAAAAATCTTGACATAAATTGAAAGTGAATCACCATTTTTTGAGTAATGATTCTATTTGCTTTCTATGTAATTCACCCCTTCAGCTCCTTCTTTTCTTCATGTCATATATTTAGTAATGGGACAGCAGCATGCTGAGAAGTAAAATTTCTTTTGTGTAGTCCCTTAACAAATAATGCAAATAATCTCACTGCAGTACTAGCCTTGAAATAATGCAATTATGTATATATTCTGTGTTTCCTACATAGCTGAAGTGCATTCAGTAGTTACTTCCTGCATGATGAAGCAGTAGTGGAAGCATGCTTAAGGTGACAGTTAAATCTGTGGCTATCATCCAGTTTGTCAAAGGAGAACGCATGGGAATCTGTTGACTATTGTGGCAACTGTACATGAAGACTCCTAAGTGTATTGAGAGCAGAAGGCTAGGCTGGAAGGCACTAGAAATTATATGTACACATACAAGGCTTCTGGCCATCCAGAACTCAAACTTGGTGGGATGAATGATTTTTTTTTTTCCCCCAAGGAAAATAATAACAGCTGAACATACTAGAAATATGGCTTAAAAGGAAAAAAAAAAGGCATAATAATTCCCTTAGTGGTCTTCATTAGTTTGGTACTTAGGGAGGTAGATCACAAAAGCATTGACTGAAACTAGAAGATGAGAACATGATTCACGAATATGAATGTGGGCAGTGCATGCTCCCTTGTGACTCAGAAATGAGTATTTTACATGTGATTCATAAGGAAATATAATTGTTTTATCAGATGCATTCCTTGCATATGGCTGGGGTTAATATTCACCTTATTTAAAATTGAAATTCAACTACCGTATCAGCATAGTGGTTCTTTCCAACATAGACACTAAAGAAAATAAAGAAATTGCTTTATTCACTAACATGACACAGTTACTCTCCTCCGCACAAGTGACATTTGAGTATTGATCGGTGTTCTGCAAAGGAGCTTGACATGGTTTTTGCAAGGCTCCTGGTGTATGTTGTTTATTAGAACAGATTTTCTGAGTAACATGAATAAAATCTGGAGATAATGTCTACATAGGTTTATGAACTGTGTCCTTGGATCTGTTGAACCAAGAAACATAGTAGGAGGTTAGTTGTGTGTTAGTAGTGACAGCCTCTGTTGCCTCAGATTGCCAGAGTTCAAATTAGGCCAGATTGGGAAGCTGGCATCCTGCCTCCTGGACCAATTTTGATCTTAAGAGATGTATCAGCTAGTCTAGATAATAACCCTAACTGTTTATAACAAAGTACCTCATATTTATTAATTTTTTTTCTGAGTCACTCAGGTACGTAGGGAATGCCAGCACCTAAGAACTTATCTTCAGCAGAAGAACAAATAGTAGAGAGATTCATGTGAATGTTTTCTGGTCGTATTACAGAAGTGTTCAGCAAAGATTAGGGAGGTTTCCATCAAAAGTTTTCTGGGCTGTTTTGGCTATCAGAATGGATGTACAGAAATGTAACATTCCTTGAGTGATCATAGTTTCCTAATACCACCTGAAGTTCCTTTTCATAATATGGACATCTGCTTCTCAGCAAATGTATTAAAACTCTTAGAGAAACCATATCTCCTGACGCTGAGCATTAAATATGAATTGGCTGGTGCAAGCAAGCTGCAACATAGAACTCAGTGTGTATGAAGAACAGGTGGTGGGAAGGAGAGGAACCTATAACTGAGCACACAAAGAAGGACAAGGAAGGCATCTGTGTGTGTGTATGCAAGAGGAGAGATGTGCTTTCCTGAGATTATCAGGACCTTTTTTAGTGTGATGGAAACCACACATCATACCTGTGTGCATGCGTGGAATTAGGTTTTGAAAGCTTTCTTACTTGTGCTGCACTTACATTTTTTGATATTTTCATTTACTACTGATGTCTATTATCTTGCAAGCGCATGTCATATAGAAAAGCAACTGTTTGCTTGCATTTTTTGCAAATTATTTGTCTTTTAAAATAGTTTCATTATGGTTATGTATAGCAACATTGTTGATTACTATATCTTGGTCATGGCTATTAGAAAATGTTTTTTAATAGTCTGAGGCTTTTAAATTGCACTATAGTTTTATTCTTTCTTTGATCCTGTGAATAATCCATTGTCATTTGACACTTGTACTTATTTGGTTAATTGCACCACTCAGTGTTTTCCCTAATTAGCTCAGTGTTCAGTTAAAAAATGCTGGAAATTCAGTGACAATATATCCTTTCTTAACACTCTTTGATAGTGGTTCCATTTTGAATGTGGTAGCCTTGGGAGATCCCTGAATATTAGTAACAATAGCCTTTGCCTAGTAGAATTCCCAATTTGGAATCTCAAATTACATGATGAGTCTGAAAGTTAAATACAAGGAAAACAGTGAAAAAATATTGAGAAAAGTTTTGATTATGTCTGGAACATAATAAATGGAGCTGCTGGCAGTATAACACAACATAGTTATTTACAAACTCAGCTCTGGTGCCAATAGCAATGAATTGAGTCACAGAATGAGAGCTTTTGGAAGGCTTGAGGTTAATTTTAGAGAAAGTGAAGTATAAGTGAACTCAGAATTAGTTTCTGCAACAACAGGATAATCTAGAACTGACCTTAGCAGCCAGTGTTGGAAGTTAAAAGGGTGCATCTCAGTACAATAGTGGGCTGAAGTATTATTTTCTGGAATGTGTGTCAGCTGCTGGGACAACTTCGCTGTTTGCAGAGTTATTGTAATTTAGATTTAATCAGAGAGGATTGAAGTCTGCTCACAGAGGAAATGATGAATTTCCAACTCTATGGATTTCTGCCCTCTAATTCTGATAGTTTTTGTCATTTGAGTCTGGCTGCAGCATAAAGATATTGAATATTCTGTGTGAATTTCCATTACTCAAATCTCAATAATAAAGTAAGAGTTGGAAAGAAATGCCTGGGAGAGATTAACCTCCACCTTTTCCACAGAAGAGCTGGAGGCATCAAACAAGGCTAGAGACAGGTAAATGAGTAGCAAAACAATGTAGTAGTCTCAAAATGTAGTTGAACTATGGAACTCTTTGTTAGATGATGCTGTGGGTGCTAAAAGTTTATGTGGGCTTAAAGCAAGGCTTGAAAAACAGGTGGAAGAGAAGCCTATTGGGAGTTACAAAAAAACCATAACCACATCTGTCTTACAAAGTCCTCTAAGCTGAAAATAGTTGGAGAAAGACTATTACGAGAAAATATCATATACCTTTGTCCAACTCTTAAACTTCTTTAGGCATCTTCCTATGACGGCTTTTGGAAACCAGATACTAAGCTAGATTAACCTTGGATCTGGCTTAATAAGGGAGTTCTTATGAACACACTGCTGATAATGATCTCTTCAAATACAAACAATGATTTAAAATGTTCTAGTCCTCTTGCTAGACTGAGAGTGTATCCACCCAGCTGGGATGATCCCCTGCAAGCAGCCCATGCATTTTCTCTCTTTGCTGGACTACGGGATTTCAGTTTACATGGCTCTAGAAAAGGCAATATGAAAATGTCCTGCCCTCACAATGATCTGTTTCCTCCATGGGACACAGCAAGGCATCAACTTGGCATTGACTGTTCCATTCGTTTATTTACTACTGGATTCAGCCCTGGATTCTGACTTGCAAAGTCCCCTGTTGTAAAGGACTGTAATGGACTGGGGTCAAGAACATCATCTTCTTCCAGAAGCCACTGTGGTATTTACAGTCATCAGCCAGAAGACCCCAGATTAAATGTCATGGGGTCGTCAAGAGGGGAAATAGTCTTAGGAGTGATGCAAGGAATGGGCCAAAGCCTGGGAAACATGCTTGCAGAGTGCTATTACCATCTTCTGTAGGCTGCCCTGAACAATCAGCATCTTTAACAAAATGTTTTCTTTTGCTTTTCTTTATTGGGAAATCTAAATGGGTGTTCTGGCCCAGAAGCCACAGATTAAACTTTAGAGGAAAAAGATTTGCCTGTCCTCACTGGACTGGTCCCAAGGTTTTTCTGTTTTATCACTGGGAAAGGCATTTTAGAAATGCCAGTACTGAGTGAGGGAGAGGGAGTTGCATTCATTTCTGGATATTATTTATTGGATTTTTGAAAACTGACCTGAGAAAAATGTTTATTTAAAATATTTACTGCAAATTATATTGTTAGTGTTCTAGAACAAATGATCAGTTAATAGTCATTTTGCTGGCAAAAATAAAAAGCCTGGACCCCACACCTGTTTAGCTGTAACCAACAAACAAAACAATCTTTCAAGTAGAGTGAAAACAAACCAAATGCCCTTGAATTTTCAAAGAAAATATAACTCCTTCATGTAGCCCTAGGACAACATAGTCTGTTTGCTGGGAAGCATACTTAGTAGTGAGCTACAAATCTCTTTGCTGTGAGACTGAACGATTGTCATACATTTTGTTCTCTTTGTCTCAGTTGATAGTATCTATAGTACTGTTCAGAGATAGAAAATTTGTGTCTGTCACTGTACCTGTCAGAAAGGAGCAATACCCTCTGGCAGCGATGGTCTACTTCTATGGAGTTTTATTAGTATCATGAATGAAAGCCCAGTAGCATGCCCTGTAACACTTCTAAACTTTGGATTTTAAAAGGAATCATTATTAACAGTGAAAAACAACTAGCAGCTTGTTTTATGTACACTTTGTTAAAAGCTCCACATATTTTTAAGAAGAGATTAATCTACAGTAATTTGTCATCAGGCTCTGAGTGAATGTAATATAATCCATACGAACACAGAAGGTTCTGCAGGAAATTTGTAAACATAATGCAATGATGTGTTTGCATTTGTGACTCCTGAGTAGCTAGCAGCAGCTGTATAAACTTCTACTCTTGCACAGAAGAGATACTTTGTGTGACTACAGCTGCGTATTGTCAATTGCGTGTGATGCTTTCCTTGGCCACCGTATATGTTAACAACAGAAACGTGTACCAGTTGCTGTCCCTCTGTCTCTCTCTCTCTCTGATTCTTTTCTTCCTCTTAACTTTTGCTCCCAAAAGGTCAATAACATTTTGTAGAAGGCCCTGGTTACCTTGTGGCGTATCCTTTTTGAGTACTAAGCACAAACACATTCAATAAACTGTGCAGGAAATGTTTCTCATTTATTACTTCCAGTAAAAGAAAAACTAAATAGCAAAGACTGCTCTACATGTTTTCAAGGTCTTGAGATAATTCGTTTAATAAAAATTCACTTTTCTAATGCTTTATAGGCCCTGCATCTCCATGCCAATAACAGGCATGATCCAAGTCTGTTGCAATCTGAGGGAAACTCCTGCTGACGGCCGTGATTCAGGCCCAGTGGCTTTTCTGGGTTACCTGCATTTATACAGTGTTAATTTCTCAGCTCACACAAACTTATTTGCCAAAGAGGACACAGAGCATATTCTATCTTACAGTGGCAGGAGATTGCTGGAAAGAATATATTCAGATAATCAGATTGTTCTTTCTTTGGTTTAGCCCATCTTAAACATTACATGGCATTTGAGAGTATCACTCTTTACAACGGGGCTGGTAGCACTCTTGATGCTCTTAAATTCCCATACTGCAGAAGTAGGACAGCTTCCTTGGAAATGTAAGAGTGTTCCAGGAAGCTGATGAATCAATTGATGGGTCACTCAGGAAACAAACATGCAGGGCCGCATGCTGTGATCTGTGCAGCCGAGATGTCAACAGAAGTTCACAAACACTAATATGGGATGGATACAGACTCATTCACTATGAATGTAGATTATAGTCATTAAGATACTGAGTCCAGTAAATTCCTTTACAATTGAGTGTAACACTATATATGCATATTTACAACATAATAACGCTGTTTCTTTTTTGCTGCAGCACACTATCTCATTTGTTTGGATATTTCTGTCCTAGCAAAGAATATGCATTTATAGCACTTCTCTGCCTACAGATTTCCCAGGAACAATGAGCTGAACTTAAGTTTCCAGATATCCTGCAGCATGTGAATAGTCATCATAAACTTCATATTTGAGTAGCGCTAACTGAACTTACCTGTTGGTACCAGTTCCCACATTATTTTAATCAAGCACCAAAAGATATTTTCAAAAATCTCATTCTAGAAAAATATTTCTTCTTGTATTGTTTGGTTGCATAAATTCCGTTCATTCTCTCTAACAATACATTTCACATTTCCTTCTAACAACAGGTATTCTCCAACATGTTAATAGAACGCTAAACAGCTTATATATTTTCTTGGTGGATCACCCAGGAAGTGTCTCATCTTATCTCTTCTCCTTCTTCATGGTATAATTTAGATGTGATATTTAATTATACTGGACATCTCATTATCACCGTTATGGCACATTGGTATGAGTGACGTGAGATATGGAAAGACTAAGTTAGATGTTTGTTTAGTAAGTGGGCATTTGGTTGGAAACAAAATGGCAAGACATCCATGTCTACAAATAGAGTGAGAACTTTACATACGAAGTAACTACATTGCAAAATTTCTCTCTGCCCCAATCCTTTCTAAATTTTTAGTAGCTTGCTAAGCATTCTTTTCTCTCTTTTTCCTGCTGTCAGATGAGTAAATTAACTTCCAGAATCCTCCTAACCAGCTTGGTTATTATTTTGTTGGGTTTTTTTTTCTCTGCTGGGAGGCCACAGTTCTGGATGAATACAGGTAGCTTCTACATATCTCTGCATGCATGTGTCATAAAAACATTACCTTACTACAGACATATATATCTAAGGAACATTGTGTGTTCTCCTCCCTTGTGTCTCCATACTAAGTTTTACTTCTACCTTATTTTCCTTGTCTTCTTCTTAGAACACTTAGCCCATTATAAAGAAAAATGCTAATACTTTAAAGATACTGTTTCAAAAGCTATTGTAATTCCTGCATTTGCTAGAGAGAAATGAGCTTACCGTGGCAAAAAAAGGGGAAGGTTACAGATTGCCATATTTACTGTTCTGCCAGATTCTTACCTAGATTGTATGTGATGACTAGGGCCAGGCCTTAAGTATTGGTGAAAATGTCTATATCACAGCTCACAGTCTCATAACAGAATTTATCCCTTCTGGGAGGTCTTGTTCTGGGCAATCTGAAATTTCTAAGCCCCACTTTTATGAAAACTATAGTCTTGCTATATTTTGAGCAACAATATAACATTATTGTGCTGACCCATAGGTCTTGTATATTAGTAATTTTATTGGAGGATTGCTGAATGCATAAGGGGAGGAGATAGTCTCAATGAAGACAGTCTCTGTACACTGCCCAAAGAAATGAGAGAGTGGAGTACCTTATTATTCCTGGTGATCAAGGATGTGTTTGAACGAAATTACAGCTGAGCTGAGGATAATTTGTATATGTGAGTTTTCTTGGAGAAGGCCTGAACAGGAAGGCCATGGAGTAGTGATATTTTGGATATTTTTCTATTGCTCTCTATATAGCTTTCATGTTGTCTTACCGTTGTAGCTTAAGTTCCTGAAAACTAACACCAGCCCCTTTCAGAAGTTAAAAATAATCTGGAAAGAATGCACTAATAGCCAATGCACATATTGAGCAAAGAGTACACAATGCAAAACTTAGCCCACAGAAGAAAATAAATAGAAGACAGATCTCCCAAGACACTCTTTCCGCTTAGTCAAGGCTTGCCAATTCTGCTCACAATCAGGGCCAAATAATGCTGCTTCTCCATCCTCCAACTCTATCTTCCCCATCATAGAAGCTTTATAAACTTTGGCTCTTCTTTCCTATTTTTTTTAATGTAAGTTTTCATCAAGCCCTGTTTCTGTGCTTCATATCAGCAAATACCACATTTTCCTTTCTATTCTTGCCAGAATTCTCACCCATTTCCTTTATAACTGTTACCTGAGCTACTTTTATTGTTCTCCTCTCTGAACTCTCTTTTCCACTGCCCCTCTTTGAAACCCATTCAAAAAATTCCTGACCACAGTCTAAACATATTTTTCCTATGTATTGGAGTCTTTCTCATTTCTTACCCTATCAGGGTAAGAATATTTTCTTCTTACCCTAGCAGGCCCCAAATTCAAAACTCACATTGCACTGAGAGTTGCTCCAGCCTGCATCTCAGCTCAGCTGTACCCTTGCTCACACTCTCTGTTTCTCTGTGTCTTTATTGCACTGAACCTCTTTTCACTTGCTCAGACTTTATTTTTAAAGCTTCCCTTGTGAACCTGGCGTAGCATTCTAGATTCATTGCATATGGCCTCTCAGATCCCCCTTTCCAGATGCTAAGCTACCTCAACTTGTCTGCATATGGTCTAGTAAATTTTTGGTGAGTAGGAATCATGCCATCTTTTGTTTGTCTCTAAAGAGCAATGTCCTCTTTCAGTGTGACCTCATTTCTTCCCTCAGACACCTGGTCAGTAGAAGCTATATTAACTAGCTTCCTAAGGTGGGCTTTTGCATAAAGTGGAATTTCTGGGTAGCCTGAAACCAGTAATGTGGCTCCAGGAATCTCAGTTTTCTCTCAGGCAATTCATGTAAATTCTTGCAGCCCTTGAGTGTGTTAAAAGTAGTGTCAAGTGCAAGAGTGATGCCTGTTTTGGACTGAACTTGGTAAGGCATGAAAGCATCTTAAAATCATCATTGCCTCTTTTTCTGATCCTTTGTCAACTCCTTCACACTCCGAGTACAAAGCTAACAGTGTAGCAAACAAACCAAACCAGAAATCATTTGGGAAGCCTGTCTCAAGAATTAGGTAAAGTAGACACCCTCCATGAAGCTTTACTAAGCAGGTCTAGAAGGCACAAGCTATGAGTCTGTCTCAAGTGTCCTCTAAGTCTAGATTCATTTCCTGTGACATCTCAGCTCTCCCTTTCCAGATGCTAAGCTTCGTCGGCCCCTCTGTCTGCATGGTTTCTAGAAATGTCCTTGTAAAACCTATATTGGGTCCAGCAAGCCTCCACCTCTGGCTACACTTGAGTCTGCAATAAGTCAAAATAGACAAAATTTTATCCTTCAAAGCAGCCTTTGCCACAAGTGTATATTTAGGCTACATTAAGTATCATTTCATGACAAAATCTTTTGCATTAGAAGTCAAATATTTTTAAATTATGTAATAATAATAGTCTCTTCTCTTCTCGTATTCCAGAAACAATGAGTGCAAGTGCCTTAAAACAACTTTAGTCTCTAAATATCTTAAATGTCTTTACAAAGTCCATTTGTAAAACAAAAGATTTGTAATGAAAAACCATATACTCCATTATGGAAAAATTACATATCTGTGTGGAGTCTTTCTGACAGACATTTTCAGCAGATGCTTTTTCATACAGACTTCATCTTTTAATTCATACTCTCTTTTATTCTTTCTGCTTGAAAGACATACAGCTCGTGGGTCAGATCTTCAGACAAACTGCTACTAAATATGTCAACAATTTCATGTCTAACCTGCAAGCAAAGTTGTTTTGGATACATATTGTTTCTTGTTCATTGAAATTACACAGATGTGGTACTAAAGCAGGTACCTATTTTACATGAAAATCTGACGACATTGTGCTTACAGGAAATTTGATTCTAGGTGAATTTTATTAATCAGAATTGGTTTCTCTTTAAAGGTTTGGTGGGTTTTTTTCTGCAGTATTTTCTTTCTGCAGAAATGAAGACTGTGTACTATGTTTTCTTTGTGTCATCCAGAGACTTTTTAAAATTGTGTTTCACTTTAAGTGATGATGTCTCCAACTGCCCTTGTGGAGTGAGTTTTTCAGTCTAGAGCATAATGTCTGGTGAAACGGAAGCTGTTCCTTTAACTGTTGGACAATCAAAATATAGAGCTGGGAGAATTCACTGCGTCAGTGCATTAGAGTTCATTCTTCTGGTTTGTGAGAGAAATCCTGAAGAAAATTACTATGGAGCCAAAGAGGTGAAAAAATAAATCTGCCTATATTTACATATATGCAAACTGTACAGGTTATTACCTGCTTAAGATACCGCTTAAGTGCAGCGGGAAAGTCTTTATGTTTGCATACTTTTTTCTTTAGAAGACAGTATGCCTGTGTACATCTAACAGCCCTTTAGGCCAGTACAGATCATTTATGTTTCATACCTCTTCCCTGTCAAGATGATGAACTTGAATCTGATTGCATAGAAAAGTCACTTAACTATTCAGATGCACAATGATGCTTTTTATTGTCCACCCCTTAAATCTCCATAGCAGTCCTTTTGATACTACTGTGGTAACTTGTTCCTCTATGTGAATTAATAGATCTGGTTTCTGGGTCACCATCTTTAATTCAGTTGCCTGTATGGTGAGAAAGTGATAATCTTATTTCTTCCCCAAATCCCGTAATTCTCTGCCTGGCTAGACCTGGTTGACATTGTGACAGAGAGACCATCCTTACCTTACCTGTGACCACAGGCTGCTACATCCTCTAGTGTTAAATTTTGGTGCTGATAAGCAAGGCAGAACAGAGCTATTACCCTGTCTGCTGTGGCTCCTGAGAGCACCATTTCTGTGTTTTTGTTGCAGTTTTGGAGGAGGTGGGGACAGGAAAATATCCATATTTAAGTCATGAGTTGAATAGGAGGCTCTTTCCTTACTGTGGTGAAGCTATTGATAGAACACCCTTCCCCTTCACTGTCTCTTCTCCATACTCTTGTCAATCGATAGGGCTTTTTAACAGTAAGACCGCCTACTCCGCAGTCACACAGCATGCTCCTAGATGAGCTTTGATGTCAGGTAATCATTGCTGTATATAGTAATAAATGATGTGTTTACATAACAGAATTCCCTTGGCCTTTGATGTACTCAGACATGTTATCAAAGTGGTGCTCTGACATCTTGTACAATAGAAACAATAGGAAAGTGCAGAACTATACAAACTGAGCAAAAGCAAGCTGAGGCCAAATGTGTGTTGCAGTGCAATTATGTTATTTGCCCTTAGGGCAAGAATCACAGTTGAAGTAAGTTAATATCAATACCCTTATGAAGTCCCCAAGGACTAATTCTGTGATGGACGTGGCACTTATTTGAGAAATCACTGGAAATCACTCTTGTTGTACCTGGTAATAGGGGTGAGCTTGAATGGTAGTTCCATTTAAATTTTGGGAACAAATTATATTAAGTTGCTTGATGCAGTTTGCCTCAAGTTGCTTAATACGATAAGACTGTCTCAAACTGCTGATTTAATTTTCCCCTGTAGGTTTCCTTTTCCATGTGGCTTTACTATTCTTTCATATGATTTACCAAAATTTGCCTTACCCATTTTTGGTTTGCTTTTTTTTTTGTCTTCTCCCCACTTTTTGGAATGGCCTCGCACTAGTCCAGGAGGGCAAGTCTGCAGGCTGCCCTATTCATCGGCTTAGATGAAGAGAAGGGTGAGTTTTGTCTTGTTTCTCACCTTTGCTAAGGCTTTGGAAGACCTTGCAGTCCTTTCTATTCATCCACTTACGACACCGATACTGTGAAATAGCAAGTGTGCTACTATAAGCAGTATGTATTCAAGGTTAATTTTCTGTGGACACAATGAAACTAATTTACACCAAGAATAATATTTTTACAACATGAAGATATTGCATCCCCCACTCAATGGTCTGCTGAGCCCCATTCCCCAGATGAGCCAGGACTTTGACTCTTCCTCTGACTTAAGGGCTCTGTTCCAGAGGTTGGCGTCCTCAGGTTTTGAACTGATTGC
>NC_132942.1:33572500-33662500 GCF_034638445.1 Ciconia boyciana | reverse complement strand
AAAGAAACTTTGCTGTCTCTCCTACTAATGGTCTACAATTTGAGTATGCCCAGATGATTGACAGGCTGTGCCAGGGCTGCCTGTGTTGTCTGAAAAAGCCACATCGGATCAGCGGAAGCTTAAAGCAAAGCATAAATTATAGATATATGTCTGTTTCTTTGATGATGTGAGACTAGTAGGTGCATCCCACTTCCATCACACAAAGAACCACACTTTCATGCAGCTTTTTCACTTTGTCACATCACATTTGAAAAAACAACAGTGAAAACATAAATGTTCTATTTTTTTTTAACAAACAGCCTGTTCAAAGCCAGTTTTGAAGTTCTTCACTTTCTGAATTAATTAAATATAAAATAAGTGTTAAATTGCAAAGTTCAGTGCAGCGAGGATTGTTGCTTATTTTCTAGATCTATTTGTCATTACTGTTAACTGTTATACATATTTCTGAACCAGAGCTACTGAACTGGAATGCTCTTAGCATTTTGACCATTCAAAACACAGGTGTTTAGAAGGCACTGAAAAGGGGGATGCTTTTGCTTTGTAAATTTTATTGCAAAAAGCTGATAGAATTTTATTACTTCTAAATTGTAGAATCTTCAGTAATATTATAACAATGAATTTGGGGCTCAGGATAATGCTTATAATTATCAAGCATAAGTATGTGTAATATATTTATATAATAAAAGAGAGACAGATTGTCATTATAATCTTACCCTGCCAACACGAAGAATACTGCAGACTTATTGTAATATTAACAGGTGAAATGCTACCTAGTTTGTCGATGTCATTTCCTTACCAGAACAAAAATCTCCATTATAGATTAATTCATGAATTTGATGGTTGTGGCTAATAGTCAGCCAAAAATAATAATGCATTAGTTTTCAGTCATATAGTAATTACGCTAGAAATGCCTTCTACATTTGCAATTTCAACGAAATGCTTAAAATATAATACTAGACAGATACAGGATAGATCCATTACGTACTTCTGACGTACTGCAGAAGAGAGACTTGATAGCATTTGACTGAAAAGGATTCTATTTTTTTTTAAGTCTGGCATTTTGTTTCAAGTATTTAGTATTTTAGAGTTTCCTTGTTGTCATTGAACTTGCTCTTCAGCTCTACTGTAATGTTTCCTTTTATGCTTTGCTGATGTCCAGTTTTACTTCATAGAAATAGCTTATTGAGTAAAGCATAATTGTGCTTTGTAAAATACTCATCTTGTATCACTTCTTTTAGAGATCAGACATTTCCTTTTCCCATAAGGTCTAAAGATCTGTAAGTTGACATAATTCTGCACAAATCACTCTGGTAGTGTAACTTAGACTGTCCAAATTCCCCTTGGACTGTGGCCTCTGTAACTGTGCCATCACTCACTTAACTTCACCTTATCTTTAAATAAGTTTAACCAGAAGGGACTTGTTCAACTCACCACCTCTTGAGTAATGTGAATTATTTATATGATCTTCATATGTGTTCGTTAAGCTATATACAGTAAGCCTAAGTGTAACTGTTTCTACTCATCCATAAGTGTGTCACCCCAAGCTTTGAACTCAGGCTAACCACAATAGAAGTCTCTCTTTTTTGCTGTTCTTTGATGGAAATCAACATAATTTTTTCATGTTGTACAATGGCAGCAGTGTTGTCTCAGATGGGCACATTACCACAGGAATGCGTAAAGAGACATTTCACATGTTCAGGGTTGTTGTGTTGCCACTTTCCAGACCACCTTCCCCTACTGCTCTGCAGAGCTGAATATACAGGAAACTGTATACCAATGTCTTACAATATAGATACGCTACTGTAATGGCTACTGTGGAGGTGATGATTAGAATAGTCCTTTTGTATCAATTCATTACTTTGCTTGAGGAGTTATTAAGTGCTTTTTGTCTGTAGAGGAATGTTAAGCATTGTAAAATAAGAATTCTGTAAAGCAGTCCTGTTAGCTACTTAAAAGGACCTCAGTTAAATGGAAATAAACTAAACCAAACACACTGAAATGCAGTACTAACATGGATTCTCCAAAAAAGACCAACTAGTGAAAACTGCATTGAGAGCGCCATGTATTTATAGGTGATGCTAGAGAGCTGTACACATGGTCTGTTTAGAGGCAACATTTTTGATGGAAGACAATTGCACCAGTACTGTCTGTAGTAGTCTGCACCAGTAGTCTAAAATCTTCAAAAGGGGATGGAAACAATGATTTTTCTAACTTCTACTAGTAAGCTTTGGTTTTCTTTAGTACCTCTGCTTTCCATTTGAAATTTGTCCAGAACAGCAGTGTTTATACATGTCCTGTTAGAAGTGCTGCCAGAGGGACCTCAAAGGCATGAGTCTTGTTCCATTCTTCTTTGGTTGATTTTCCTCAAACATAAGATATTTTAACACCTCCATAGATCATAGGATGAATAGAGTCTACAGAATCAAACATTGTACCTCTTTCAGCATTAAGTGTGCTCAGGTTAGAACTTGCTTAATTTATGAGCTGTGAGGCAGCCATGAAACTATGGGTAAGCATATTGTTAGAACAGATTTCATTTTTCAGAAATAAGAGAATTTTATTCTGTTGGGTTTTTTCAGAACTAAGAGAGTTTTTTTCTGTTCTTTTCTGGTTTTTTTTACCAGAACTAAGGTTTTTTTCTTTTTTTTCTTGGGGGTTCCCTCCCCCCCGCTTTCTCTGGAATGCTTGTATCTTCTCATGTACAGTGGGTTTCCTCCTTGGCAAAGCAGCTTCATATGTTTCATGCTTTTCTGTTCTTCTGAACTGGAATATGTTCTTGTGTGCTGTTAAGAGCACATAGCTTTGGAGATTCTGCAAAAGACAAAACATTTCATGCATCCCTTTCTGAGGTCTATTTCTGACAGTCCCCTGAAACCAATTCAAAACTGTCCCTAATTATAATAGGACAGGTTTGTGTCTGCTTTCAGTCAATAAAGCTTTGTTCTGCCCCAGGGATTTTACTTGTACCTGATTATATAGTGGAGGATAGGAGAAGCAGGCAATAGTAATTTTAATCCCTGACTATCTTTCATTCAAATAAAAGGTGCAAAGAGATTGATTGAAAGGAAGAAGTGTGAGTATGGTACTGCTAAAGGAAACATTCTACACTGAGAAGTTCTGCTGGGTGGGACACTGAGTTCCCCCTCTATTTTCCTTTTTTTAAATGTTCTGGGGTTTGATATTGGACAAAAAGACTGTGTTTTAAATGGTAGCCCTCCTTTATTCAGAAAGCTGTAGTACATTGCAGGAAGCATCCAACACATGGTGTGCAGCTCTGGGGTGAAGGCTGTCAGTTCTAGCAGCAAGTGCTGCTCAGACTGGTTGAGTACTCCCAGTGCACAGACCCAGGTGTCCTGGAAGCTGGGAAAAGTTAAGGTCAAGCAAACAGCTGTCTACTGAGTTTAGTGACATGTGGAAGTGGAGGAGGTTTGGATCAGACTGGACCTTCTACCTTTTCAGGCTCTGGCAATAATTAAGAATATTGCTTTTGGTACTTCAAACACTGCCTCCGTAGTGAATGATATAGCAAGTGGCCTGCGATGGGAATTTAATCAGATGAAACAGAGGGGAAGGTAGGAGTGGCCTAAACTGAAAAACTGGTTAAAAAAACCCCCAAAACAAAACCACTCAATACTATATTGACACAAGCCTGGTTTTTGTGATCCCTGTGTTTCACTTTATAGCTTTCTTCAGATATTTAGTTTTAGACTTAGAAGCTTGAGGTTTCCTTCTGTCAAAGCATTGTTGAAAAGCTAACACTTGCTTAGAAAGTTTTAAACACAGCATGGTAATTATTTTTCTGTTGTTAACACAGAGTATATCTTTTAATTTTTTGATAGTTTTTCTAAAAATAATGAAAATTATACTGTAACTTAGGAAACATGCTAGATTTTTTCTTGGTAAAACTGTTCCAGAAGCCAATATGTTCAGAGAAAACAGTTCTAGCTCTGCATCCTGTGATGAATGGTTGGTTATCCCATTGTCAGGTCTGGGTCTAAAAATTAAAATAGAAAGGGGTATAGGAGGGAGGAAGGGGAACTACATTTAGGTATTGAGGTTTATGTTTTTATTATGCAGCTCTGAAAGGAAGGAGTTTTTATTGCTTACAGAGAAATTAATTTCTCAAGGTACTCAACTCACAAACTGATAACTACACATCAGCCTTACAGTGCTCCTCAAGACTCAGTTCTGCAACCCATAGCTTAGAGTCAAGAGTGGGAAACCAGGAGCAATAAAGGAGCAAAAGCATTCTCCTTACTTTTTGTATCTGGGTCATCTTAATTGATCCCAGCAGGCTTCCTCATTGCTGGACTACCTCAATCAACCCACCTACATCCTCACCTGGAGGAACTTGTCTCTTTTCCTAGCAGCTGAGGCAATACCTTTGGGGAAGAAAAGGTTTCCTCTGTTACTCTAGGGAAGATTTTTAACCTCATCATTGCCACATACATTGCTGGGCAGTCACTATCATAAACAAATGACAAACCAATACTTATACCTTCCAACCCACCATATGTTCATTTATACTCTTAGAAAGGAAGTTGTGTACTCTACAACTAGAATAGATATTTTCAATAGCTGTATATTTAATTGGTTTTCTTACTATTTCATGTACTTAGCTCAGTCTTTAATGTCTTTCTGAAAAATTCGGTCAGCAAGAGCAATAACTACAATGCTTTTAAAATATGTACAGTTTTAAAATATGGACCGCTGGTCTGAACTGATTGAACCTTTGCTGAAACAGACAAAAAACCACTCTGAACCTGAATAGTGAATGTTGAGGTTAGAAAAAGTTTTGTACACTTATTGCTGTAGAAATTGTTTGTGTGTGATGTTATATATTTCTAGGTGGAAGAAATACTGCAAAAAATCCTAAAGCCATTTAGTAAGTGTAGTATCTTTTACAGCATTTTAGCCAAGTATCTAAAATAAGGAAGCATTAAAATCTCTTTAAGAAAGACCACTTGTGCACAATTTTTACTATCAGGTCTGGCTATTTAAGTGAAACTCAGATGAGTTGTATCTAAACTTGTAGGTGCTTACACACTTTTCCAAGCATTTTTGGTTTTATTACTTGAAAATGCCTTACCGTTTTCTTTTCATAATAATCCATATTATTTGGTGGTTCCAAATGATCATGAAAGATTCATTTATTTGTTTTGCACAACTATACCTTTCTTCTGTATCTTCACATTCCATAATAATCTCATAAGAGTTTTTACATCTGTGTATATACCTGGATGACATGACAGTGATATCCTCTTTAGGCGAAAAGGAATAATTGTGGGAACTGGTAACTCTCTTAACTTTCAGTTTTCCTCTCAGACTAATTTGGAAATGGCAAAAAGTGATTACCACCTGAAAAAAATTTTAGTGCTCTAAATGTGAGCCTTGTTTCACCCCTTTCTGATGGCTTTCCTCATCTATTGCATCTATTCCTGAAATATCAGAATACAAATGCAATAACATTCAGATTACATCTGCTGAAGTCAGAGCATTTGAATAATTCCAAATTAAGGATAGTGATTTATCATCTCCTTAGTCTAGTGGTCCTCAAATACTAACTTGTTCAACTGTCATGATGTAACACCATACTACAGGCTGAACTTAAATACTAAATATGAAAAAAGTCTGTAGTAGTACTGTTCCGAGTATTATACTGCTCTTGTGGTGTTTTTTTTTAATTTTATTTTTTATTTTTATCAGTGGAGCTAGTAGTGAAACTAGAGACCAAGAAATAAAGTATGCTTTTAGCAGTATCTCACATGCAACCGTATGATACACTTTCCACTAAAACCAGTCTTACTGTTTGGGTTTTTTTTGTTATCAATGTTTCAGGTGTTCACTTTTCTCCAGAGCACTCCTATACATGCTGTTCAAGCAGCCTGTGCAGTTTAAGGGAGCTTGCTGAGTGTTGCCAGCAATATTCAGCACCAGAGGGAAGGGAACTGAGCAGTGCATCCTGCCACACACAGGGCAGCAGCTGTACTGGATGGAGCACTCGGTCCTAGCTGTGCAACCAGTAACTGCAGCCAGTAAGTATTCTTCCTCTAGCTTCCTTGGCACTTCTAACATCTGCAAGTTTAATGCATACATATAAAATGTCAAGGGTGTGCATTCTTCTGCTTCCCATAGCTGCACAGCTCCCATGTGAGTCATTTACACTCACCTAGTTAAGATGAAAAAAAATCTTAATATTGTTCTTATCAGTTACAGTGATGCTAAAGAACAGAACTTAGGATTTGTCAGAAGGAGGTACCTGTGTTTTTGTTGTTTCTGCCACCAGTTCAGCTTGAACATTTTTGTGTAGATAACCTTTAACTTCTTCGTGGTTTTGAAGTCTATTTAGTATAGCAAGCTTGGTTTCATACTACTACAGTTCAGGCAGCAATACTGTTGAAAAGACGAAGGGCAGAAACAACCATAGCTTTTGAGTCATCATAGCTTTTAAGCAGTGATGTAGCCAGCTTCTTGCTTCAACCAAAATGACACTCAAAGCCAGTAAAAGCTTCAAGAAGAAATGTGTAGTGGACACCTACCCCAAGCGTAGAAAAGAACTGTGACACTCACTAATCCTGCCTGCTTGCAACACTTAGCCTGTGAATGGTTACTGAAACTGAAAACTCACAATTCCACATCTGATGCATTGACCTCCTGGAAAACAGTAAATTCTGACGTGCATTAGAAAGCTGAAAATTGATTGTGTATGACAAATCTATTAAAAGTACAATTTGAGATTTGGTGGGTAATTCTACAATCAGTGAAATGAAACAAAGGCTTGGTACTAAACTTAACTATCCATTGGAGAAATAAGGAGCCACATTTCCGTGTGTCTTACTTTGAATAGCAAAAATAAAGGAAAACAGTGACAGACAATTACATGTGAAATCAACACTTTTAAGAGGTAATCTTAAAAAAGGAAATACAAGATTGACTTGAGACTTCAGTAGCAGATCTGCATTATTCCATCAAGTTACTAATACAGTTGGTTTAGTTTGTTTATGTCATATTAAATTGTGTTTGTATAGCTGATTAACAGAGGACAGTATAGAAGGTAGTCTGTTCTAGCAAATGGCCTCAGAACCTGTTTATAGTTATAAAATCTCAATAGCCCGATGAGAAAAAAAGGGATTGGTTTAAAGCATGTAAGAGAAGTATGTTTGTGATAATTCTGTGTCCACCATAGAACAGCAAGTTGTCCTTGCTTGCTTTCTTCTAATGTCCACCAATAGAGTAGGTCTTCAAAGCTCTTCTTTCAAGTCCTGTCCATGCTAACACAGGGAATAGGTGCCAACCTGCAAATACTGTACAAACACTGCTTGCCCTACTTCATTTTATTTTCATTTTTTAAGGGCAATTTATAAGCAATTCTTATAGGAAGATACTGTATTTTACTCCAGATTTAACTTTCTAAAGGGTTTTTCATTTCCCTTTCTTTTCAATATATGTTTAAAATATCCTGTCTAGAAATTATCTGGTACTGCTGGTATTTCATTCTACTGAACTATTGTTTTCATTTTGAGAGTCATCTTTTCCTTTCTTTTGAAATAAGACCTAGACTAAATACCAAAATTCTTTCACTGCATATTATGGCTGAGTGCACTAAAATATAAAAACCTTGATTTAAGTATTTTTGTATTCAAAGATCATAGGCAAGTTTTCATTTGAAGGTTCAGTGGCATTTTGAAATGAGAACATCATATATAAAGATGTCAGAGATGGAGCCTCCCACAGTGAGGTTGAAAGAAAAAGAACAACAGAATGAATAGAAGAGTTTCTAGGTTCCAAGGAATTTTAACATCTCATTACTTTAGATTACTCTACATATAATTTTCCAATATTTTGTATTATAGACTTTGAATGTATTGGTTAAAATTACTTCATGCCTGACATCAATTTACTCTTATTCATTATCTCCTTTAAATAAAACCTTAAAAATAGCTGGTTTCAGTAAGTGAGCAATTTTCTGATAGATGCAGATTCTTCAACAATTCCAAAGTCAACTTGCTGTAAAGGAAAACAGAAAGACTAGGAGGTAGCAGTCCCTCAGCATTTCTTAAGCAATCTAGTATTATATGAATTTAAGTAGTTATAGTTTTTATTGTATTTTATTACAGTTTATACTATATTTGGTTGCATTCAAAATTTTCATAACCCTACAATTAAAGCTCTTGCTACCTAACTAAGCAATTCTGACTTTCTTTGTCTAATGACAATGGTTGTGATATTATCATTTGGTATATATAGTCAGTGCTTTGATCAGTGTTCATATGTCTTCAGTAATCTAACAAACTGTGTGATAGAACTCTGGTTGCCTGAGATAGGACTGGATTTTGAGCACAAGTGGAAGTATCTATATTTGGTCTAGTAGCTATCTTGAACTATACCAAATAGTGAAACTGGGGTCACCAATGTCCTCATCAGCCACATCTCTTCTTAAAATTTGTGTCCATTTCCATTTCTCACTTCTATGACACAGCTGTAATCTGGCTGTAAACAAATGAGACATCAAATGAACGTCTTACTATATATTTTCTTTGTTATCTCAAGTTTTTAAAAACATCCCATTAAAACATATACCATATGCTTTATACCTTTGTACTAGTGTTTTAAAATTGTAATACTTGTGATCTTTAAAAGTTAGAAAGCAACTTCCATGTCTTTTCTAGATATCTAAATTAAGTAAATATTAAGTACACATGTAAAATTTTAACGCTGGTTACCATATAATCACATATCCAAAACACCAATTGAAAATGACAAATATATAACTACCTGCATTTATTTAAGACAAATACATCCATCGTTTGCTATGCAACCCTTTTTGTATTTGAAAGAGCTTATGAAACAGTTAGTTAAACCCACAGGTGCATCCCTTCTGACAGTGGAATTAAATATGCCAGTTGGTTTATATCATTATTTCTATTTCTTATGCTATTTCAGGTTGTTTCCTAATGCTTGACAGAAACTTTCTGTTCTACATACAGCAGAATACCACTCCATGTCGATAGCAAGGGAGTGCTTGGAGCTGAATGGAGGAGCGAAAGGGAGGAAGGAGGTCTTACAGGACAGAACTGCCTTCCATTTTCTTTCATGTCTGCTAGGAAAAACATGAGATGATATCCTGTGAAGGATATCAGGCAGAGTTTCCTTCTTATGTTCCCTCTCTCCTTCCTTCTGTTAGTATGGTGAAGCACTGGAAGAAGCTCCCTAGAAAGTATTTATGTTGTCTTGTCCCAAAGAGATTTTAAGAACAGGTTCAATAATGTCTGTCTTAGTGAGGAGTAGAGGTAAGATCCTCCCACAGTGCAGATGGTTGAATAGAGAGGAGGTCCTTAGAAATAATGGTCCTTTTGACACAGTGAGAAATTTGGTGTCTGGTGATACACGAGAAATTTTGAGAGTTGGTATTAATCCGTCAGTTAAAAAATATTTGGGAAGCCTTGCTCTAGATGCTCCTTCCAACTCACCAGTTCAGCCACATTTTGGTACCTGCCTGGCCTGCTTCAAGTACAGCTAATTTACAGTGGCACTAGTGCAAGACGCCAGCCATGCTCATACAGAGATCTTTGCTCCTTTTCTTTCCTCCACTCTTAGAGAGCAGACTTATTTTCTTGGTGGTAGCAGGGGTCAGATAGATGGGCTCTTTGCTTTCTCAGATAAAAGCTGGGTGAGAAAAAGAGGAGCCTTCCAGCTCACTGGGAAACACTGCAACACCTGACTGCCTCCTGAGGAAAGATCCCTCTTGAGGGGACTTCCCATGCTTGGGGAGAGGTGAACCACAGCAAAAGCAAGCGCCTAGGGCAGGCCGGCGGGGTTCCCCCTGGCAGCACCCTCTGGCTGCCCACCTCTGCCTGCCAGCTGGGAATGTCTGTGCTCTGCAGTTGAAGGACGTGTGCTGGGACCCCTTGGTAGCTCAGCAGCACACCAGACCAGAGGGAAGGAAGGAGGGAATGAGCTATTTAAAAAGAAGCTCATTGAAAAAGCCTGACAGGGAAAAGAAAAATCACATGCAAAAGAGAAAGAGAAATACAATCTGAAAGAGCGAGAATGGACTGAAATTGCTAGTAAGTAGTTTAGTCTCCGAGAGTCCCACAAAAAACTCATGCCTTGGCACCTGAAAGCTGAGATAGTAATTCACAACAGTGCAAACCTAATGTAAAAATGAAGCCTTTCCAAACCAGTAGCACTTCAGAACCTTCTCTTGTCTTGTACAGTACTTTATTCCTCCTCTTCTGCTAGCTTCTGAACAAAGTTTTGCTTGCTTATCATAGGCAGTGTTGCCAGTTCTTACAATTTTATCATGAACTTCGAGGTATTTGATGCTTTATTTAAACCCTCAGCTCCTGCAAACACAAAAAGAATTTTTTCAAAGGTAAACCAAAACTTTCTAGGTCTCATGATTGTGTAGGAAGCTTGAAAGTGTGATCCCAAAAATACACCTTAAGACTTAATCCCTCAATATTCAGAAGTCATCATGTGAATATAAAGAACTTAAGTGTGCTGGGGATTTCTATTTCTTGTTTCTTGGATTTTTTCTAATCTCATAGTTATTGTGCCTGTTTTCAGAATTCTGGGAAATCCAGTTGATGACCTGTCAAAGTTTGGAGCAGTGCATATACTGAATGAAGGTTATAATATTTCTACTACAGCTTCAAGCCCTAGTGAGAAAAGAGGATAGGGACTTCTGGAAACCAGTGGTAAGACATTTGGCATCTCCTGGCTAATGCTCTCCAGTTTATCAAGCAAAGGAAAAACAGAAAAGAAACTAAAAGCCATAGACAGAGCAATTACTTCTTAAAACTTGCCATTGCTTTAGATGCCTACAGTATTTTCCACTTAGACCACTTGGTAGAATCTCCTGTGTTTGGTAGGAACTTTACAAAAAGTTTATTTGATATTTTAAAATCTTTGGCTTATTTGATAAACAGAAAACATGCAGATTTTTGCAGAAGTGTGAAAATGAGTAACAGAATCATCTGCCCTGATTGCATTTTCATACTGATTCTGACAATAAATCATTTGCCTTTTTTATATCTTTCTTCCCCAATTTGCCTTTGTGACCAGGCCCATGACTGAAAACTCTGTTCCTATGTTTGGAGAGGGCAGGAACAGAACACAGATTTTCAGATTTCCTTTAAGCAAGTTACTTTTTCTAGCCCTTTTCCTCATGAAGATAACTTTGAAAATCCTTACTAAAACTAATTGAGAAGGTTGAAAGCTTGCCTCAGACTTTTTTTCCCCCTAAAGCTTATTCAGAATGATACAGAAGCCTCCTAGGATTGGGCTTTGGGGTCTGCAGGCTGCTCACATCGAAGGCCAAATCCTCAGAGGTGCTGAGCAGCTCCAGCTCCAGATTTGGCTCCTTGTTAGTAGTGGCTTCCAGCAACATCTGCAGCTCCTACAGGGATCAAGACTTAGTGGCTCTTTACAACTCCCAACAGGCATTTGTTCAGGGGGGATGCATTTTTATACTTACGTTTCACTTGCAGTAGGATGTTTTCAAAAGATGGTCTGGCGTGCAATAGCTATCCTTTACATATTGCTAAAGATCCTTTACATGTAGCTAAATGTTATGAAGAATCAGGGTCTTACACAGTCAGTTAAAGCACCCTGATTCTGTTTGCAGCCTCAACTTGACAGTTCGCTTGCTTGGGAAGGAATGTATTTTGGGGAACCTTAAGCCTAAATTATTTCCCAGTTTGATGTCTCCTCTCCAGCGGTAAACACAGTTTCACTTGAAGTGGTTGACTGTATGATCCAGCACCCCTCCCCCACTCCTGTCCTTGTCACAATCACCTCTCTAAATGCTTTATTCATTACATTTTCATTGTCTTGAATTTATGCAGTGAGGAAAGTGGGCTCCTAACATTATGAATGTTGCTTTCAGTCTGCTTGGCATGTCATTTTGCTGCCACAGACAGAACTTTCCCCTCTCCCTGAGATATTTTCTGCTGAGAAGCTTGATTCCAGTTTCTGTTTTCTGTTCCCCATCCAAATATTCTCCATTTTATATCCCTGTCTTTTAGTGAAATCTATAAAGGGTTGCTAAAGGGAAGGATAAAATGTTGTAACACATACAGCCATGACAAACCTGTGATATCTGGTTCTGGTCAGACACTGGTATAAGCTGGCAATAACTGGTGATATCAATAATTACCCAAACTTATATCAAGCAGACTGGAGAAGCAACATGCTACTTGTTACACAGAAGGTTACGTAGCCTACACGTGCATATAACGCACATAACACGCACATGTCTGTGCATGTGCGTGTGTGTACGTGTAGGCAGACATCAGTAACTGCAAGTTCACAAGGATACCAAATTTCCAATAAAAGCTTGTTTCTGAAAAATCATGTCTTACTAATGCAAAAGTAAAGGTGATCTGAATAATAATAATATAAGATAATATATTGGCTTTATATAGTGATTTTGGTGAACATATCTCAAAGTTTTCTAAGCTGTATCGTTAACTCCGTTTTACAGATGGAGACATAAAGTTGAAGTGAGCTGCCCAGGTTCATGCTGCAGGTAAGTGGTATAGCTCAGAATAGTCCAGTGAACTGTCTGGAGAACTCTTTTGGCTCCCTTATATTTACCTTAGAAGTCTTCAAACAGTAAAATGAAAGAGAAGGGGACATGAGAGAAAATTAAACCATATAAAGATAACTAGTCAGCCAACTCTTCCTTCTCAAAAACACAAAATAAAAGTTTCATTCAATCCCAACAAACCCAGATGTCACCAATTAAGAGCAAAAGTAGGAACAGACAATTCAGGCCTTTTGTTGTTGTTTTTTAAAGTAGCTTTTCTATTGAAGCCATATACATACATATTACACAGATCAGACTAATAATACACATTTCCAACTCCTAGTCTTTCTTCGTGATAACGCTCTGTTCTCTGCTTGCCAAACAAAAGCTTAAATACAAATAAAAATCAGAATACCAAATGACAAATTCCAGCACTAAGAAATTGAATAAACCAGCAAATCATATCCCATATCACAATTTCCGATAATGCTGCTGTACATAAAGAAATAAACAAGCTAAGAAGAATTTCCACTCTTTTCCAATGATACTTGACACTCAAATGTTTTACTCTTTTCAAAATACTAAGAGAGAATTAGGCCAATTTTTGTGTAAAATGTTCATATGGCTATTTCATTTACCTCCTTGCAAATCTGAGTGCTCTACTGTGTAACTTAGAAAAGCAGTATGCATGGGGCTTTTCAGCTACGTAGCTTTCTCTGGAAAGAGCTGGGCCTGAATGCAAAAAGCAACTTAAAATGTGGCAATGTTGGCTATTGCTGTGCATAATTGGTAGGCTTGGGCTCTGGAGTGGAAACTGAACTCTGTTGTAGACATGTAGTCTCCATGAACAGCACATGGGGAGAGAAGATGCTTCATAGGAGCCACAGAAGCTCCCTGGCTGCATGGAGTCACCTGGAGGAGTCTGAGGCTAGCCAGGAAAGCGCTGAGGTGAGGGATGTGCAGTAATGCCCTCTGCCAAGCTGGTGATCCAAAGGAAAATGCATGGGGTGGAGTTGTATGTGTTATTTTTCTGTCAGATTTGTCCCACTGCACAGCAGGACCATGGGGCTTTGGGTGGGGGAGAGCGAGCCTCTCTTCACAGCAATAGCCTGCAACTTAGGTTAGGCTTTAGGGTGTTGTGAAACCCCACCCTTACACTTTAAAAACCTCATTCTCTTATAGCAATGTAGACCTGATGGAGCTCCAATAGAGTAAATTCTGTAAAGCTGGTCTTGTGGAAGGGAGACTAGTTCCTGGCATTCAAACACAATGAAACACACACATACACCACATGTGTGTGCTGACATTAAACATCCATTCACAGATTCTGCCCCTTGACTGGCTTTATGGAAATGTTCATTCAGGTTCATCCCTTCTGTCCAAAAATAAACCTGGGACCGATTATAGTTTTGCATCAAAATCATGTGAAACTCATGGGTTTGTCATGAGTCCAGAGGAAACGTGGGAGTTTCTTGCTGAGATTTTAAGTTCACTTGAATTTGAAACTCAGAATGAAACTTGGGGAGGGAGAGAATGAACGCACAGATCCACAGGAAAGAATATGTTCAAAAAAACCCTCGTGAAATGCAGCTGCCGATGGCTTTAGAAGAGATCCTCACTCAAAAAATGAAAACAAATCAAAACACATTCCTCTCTCTTAAAAGTCTGACTCTTAACGCTACCAAAAATCTTTCTTTCCACTCTGGGCAATTCCATTTGTTTAAAAAAGAGAAAATGCATAAAGTTTTGCCCAACAAAATGTCCTTATAGCAGCTCTAAAAGCAGAGGGAAAAGTAACTTTTAATTAATTTATAAACAAAAGATTATTTCCTGCATTGCCAGCAAAAATCCTGTTTGCCGACAAGGTTCTGGCTTCAAACATTATCAGCAACTGGCAGGATGAGTCCTTTTATGTAAATGAACTCATTATTATTAATTTCTGCTGGTGCTGAACGATTTATGAACTGCTTTTCGAATATGGAAAAGTGGTTCATGAATCAGAGGGGAAAAATGTTCAAAAAGTCCAGGGTCGATAAATAACAGTAGTCATTCATGAATCCCGCCCATGGTGTCTTTTATCTTCAGTAAGGAGAAGATCAAAATGATAAAATAGTAATGTGCCAACAAAAAAGGATTGAATGGGCAGAGACTAGTAACGTTGTCCTCTTCGAGCCTTAATGGGCAGGGATGAATGGCGACAGACTATCCTTCACTAACAGGCAGCTATATACTATGATTCTCCCAAGGTGAAAATATTCTTTTTTCATACACATGCCACACAGAGGCAGAATAAGAGGGACCTGCTGAGCAGAATCCCACTTGTCCCCCTGCCTCCACAAACATACACAAGCTATGGTCGAGGCATGGTGCTTTTCCATCGTAGCTGCTTTTCAAGTAATACAAGCCTACTACGCACAGACGTTGTAATTGCAAAACTCTGTGGGTACCTCCCCAGCAACCTCATGCTTCCCCCATGTCTTTTACACTTCATTACTGCTAGTCTTCCTGGAACTGGCATGTTACCTAGTTCTTCTCTACGAGGGAGGGCAGAACCCATTTGATTTTAAAGGCTCTTATTTTAAGATGAACAGAGCTGAAGAGTACTTCATAAAAAGTGAGAAATCTGGCAGCTGTTCACCTTACCCCTGCTCTCTGAGCATGTCACTAGCCCTGAAGAGGCTAGAGTCTTCAGGATAGTATAGTGTATACAACAATTTACATTGGCCTTGTTTAATGAAGACACTATTTTTCATCTGTATTTGAAGGAATCGGGTTGAAACACAAAATATTGCATGTACCAGGAATAAATTGTGGTCATAGAGGTGGTATTTTCTCCTTTAGGAAATTCTCTGATGTGCAAGTGGTCACACAAGAACTGGGTCAAATTTATTCCCAATGTAATTTCATTAAAATCACAGAAGTTGTGCCCAGAATGGATTTAGCCTGTTATTATTTCCATGCTAAATATAGGGAAACTGTAAAAAAATGTTCTCTAATTAGTTTTCCTTTCTACAGTTTTGATATGGGAAGAAACTACAACTGCGTATCGTGATTATTTGCTTTTAAATAGCATTGCTCATCTAGGAACTTCAAAGACTTTTCAGGTATTAGTCAATTATAAGCTCACAACATCCTGTGAGGTATGAGGAATTCTATTAGCACAAAAGGTGAAGAAAATGAAGCAAGGAGAAGTTACATGCACAAGGTCTTGAAAAGAATTTGGCAGACTCAGTCTGCCAATCTAGAATAATTGATGACTTTTCCTACTGCAACCAATAGTCAAAAGTATCTTCCAGCAGAGGAAAATAAAATGACAGACTACTAGCTGGTTTTTAACCTTATTCTTATGTATATTTCAAATTAATATCTCATCCATTTTCTTTATTTCATATTGCCACAGGACAAAATCCTATGCTTCTGAGCTCAGCAATGAAGTTTTAATCATCTCAATATACATCTTTCCACAATATATATTTTTCTGTCTACCAAAGACATAATGGCTGCTCCTTTTATGGGAAATCAGGATTTAATCCAGTAAGTCTGTGAGAATCAATATTCTTGTGAAATGACACCATGTTGAAGTTATTTTATGTTATGTTGATGGTTAGCTAATTTTGTAATGGAGACATTTCTTCCAGAAGCAGACATAGTATAATTTAGTGGTAAAAACGTCAATCACAAGGGGTTGAACACTTATGTCAGGGCAGGAAGAGGGCAGATTTATTGATGGAAATGTATCTATATACTCTTTGTGGCACTTTGACCTGAAATATCCATTTTGGTTATAATTTTGTTTTGTGAAAATTACATCAACTGCAATCAGTAATGTAAAAATGACACTGGAATGCTTTGTTCCACAGGCCTGATTTAAAAGTCTTGCTGATGTTTGTTATAGTAACAGCTTCTCAATAGCAAGCGAATTAAGGTAGTCATTTAACTGGTCCTTTTTTCTGTTTGTAGGATTTTGTAATAGATGACAACCTCAGAAAAAAACAGAATGTTCTTTTTTCTACTGTTTAATATTGTTTAAATAATAAATATATAGCATGTTTCATAATGACATTGAGATAGCCAAGAGAAGGAGGCATGGTGCTCTGGATAATACTATATGTGGTTATATTCCAGTGTGGCTTTTCTTCCTAATGCCAGTTAACCACCCACCCAAAGCCATAAAAAATAACAATAGGAATGGGTAGGAGAGGATGGAATAAAATAAGTACAGAGGTTGAGAAAGAATAAGTGACAAGGAAGGAGACAAAGAAACAGCACAGTGCAAAACACAGGGAACATAGGAATGTCTCGTTTGTGACTTCAGCTTTTTTTTTACAAAATTATAAAATCCTTATCAACTCAATGGACTTTCATATTATTATTCCAGATTTACAATGGTGTAACTAAAACCAGAATCTGGCCAACCCTCAGCTTAAAGAATAGGAAAAAGATCATTAGGAACAATGTGAATTTTACAGAGGACCTGTGCTATAATGTGAAGTACTGGTTATTGTCTATTTTCTGCTGCACTACCATTCCCTGAAAGAGTGCCTTTAACCAAATAATATCATGACTCCCTAATTATTAAAGGCTTAATTAATCTCTGGGCTAGTCCTGAGAAATATTCACCTTAGTGTAGAGTGATTCTTGCACAACTGAAAGTTTAATTTAGTATAAATAATGATGGGGTGTTTTCCCAGCTAGCACACAATCCATTCAAGCTTTCCCATTTTCTGCCCTTCCATTTACATCCTTTGCATGACTATCATGCAAAGCTAACAGCTCACTTTTCTCTAACAATCACCTTTTTTCACTGAGATGTACAAAATTCATAATCTGCTTTGTAAATCTTAATTCTTGGCTCCTTTTCAGGCAAACATAGTGACAGAATCGGAGACCATCCAATGTCCTGCTCTGTAGTGAGTCACAATGATTTTCTCACTTAAATATAGAAACCGTTTAGAGTCTGGGTAGATTACAACTTTCCAGTAGGACTAAAAGTGGGAATTTGTCCTATATTTTAAGGCCATGACCCCCAAAGATGTTTCTTTTGAGTGGTATCCTAGGCTTTCTATAAACTTGATTCATTGGAAACAGTCCTCAAACAACTAAAGGCTGCTCATTAGAGAACGTAGAGCACTGCTCATAATGTCACTACTAGTGATGGTATGATAAATCAATAGGGCACTAATATAACAGTATATTTGTTTGCACACTATCAAGCACAGCTAGACATCTTGCTCACAGGTTGCCTGTCATGCACCTCCGTTTGGACTGGGAGAAGGTAGATCAGGAAAGCACCCAGTCCTCCCAAAAGTTAGGACTGCTCATTAAGTGGTCCCTGATTTACAAACTGAAGAATCAAAATAGTAATAAGACTGAAATTTAGCTCACTTTCACATTTTGCCAATCAGATCATGGACAGTTAGTATGTGCCTCAGAGAAATGCTGACTAGCAGGAAGATTAGAAGAAATTCATTATTAGAATAAGAAAAATGTAGTTAATGTTTTGGGTGTGTTTTTTTTTTTTAAGCAGAATTTTATTGTTTTTTCTTGACCCTAGATGTTTTAGTTCTGCCCATTTGCATAGGTAATATCGCTATCGTATTTATTCACACTGCTCATAAAAGAGCACATCACAAAAGTCCCTGGAAAATAAAACTCCAATGAGAAGGGACCCATCAAGTTTAAATGGAGGTTTATATTGCGGCATTATGAGACAGAGGCTTGCACATTTGCAGCTCCCATGGCAGAAAGTGAAACTCTGAACAATTAAAGCAGCACAGACATCCTGCCCTAAAGGACTGTAAGCATTTAAAAAAGCAGCCATGACCTCTCTTTATTGGGCCTGTTTTCTATTTAATTTACAGTCTTTATTAGCCAACAAAATCTTGCCTGGATCTTAGTCAAAGTGATGAATATACAAGCATTTTGATCTACAATTTGTGGCACTTCAAAGTATTCTTTACTTTATGATCATTTGTAATCAAGGTCAGAGCTCTGGCAGTAATTTAGATACCACCTAAACATTTATAATATATAAATTGCTTTGCAGTAGCATGCATGCTGTCCTTTCTATTTTTGTTCACAGTGATTGGGGTTGCAAATGTTCAGGCTCTCAAAAAGTTACTCCTACAAGTATGGTAAGCAGCTCCATACCTAAGTTTCTCTTATTCAGTTCCCATAACGGCACACAAAAATGGAGCATACATGTATGGCAAACCAAAATGGTTTGTTTTCATTGGTTTGTCAAAATATGAGCTTAGGAGAGTAGTAATACAAATTACTAACTTTGTGGGGGAAAAAAAAAAGCCAAAAAAAGCCTTAGAAGTTTTGAAAAGGAGTTTTTATTCTCTTTGTCATCTGTTTTTCTCACTTTTCCATATACTTTGCTCATGCAGCAAAAGTTTTCTGCTTTGTCAGATGCAAGCAGTTTCAGAAGTGTTCTCTTTTTCAAGTACAGGGACTCTCTTTCATGCCAGCAGCATCTTGCAAAACAAAAACTAAAGGTGTGATTACTGTATTAGCACCATCATCTCGGGTTCTAGGCCCAGTTCTTTCTAGACATTATGTCTTTCTACATCTTTCTCTCTAGATTTGTGCTTGCTAGGACAAACCTTCTGATTCTTGTACTTCACCTCTACAGTCCGACCTTTCAACCAGCACAACTCAAACATTCATTCAAACCCCAGCACTGAGTCTCAGTTACTTTGGCCTTGGCAGATGGATACCTTGCCCATTCACTCTGACACGGCTGCAGGGGTGCATTTTCAAATTTAATATTGTATTATCTCCCTCTTCCACCACGCACCCTTTCATCGGCTCCTTCTTTTTCCCAGCAGCTGAAAATGTCCTACGGATATTTTAAGGCCCACATAGGCTCTCCCCAGACTGTTTGTCCCAATGACATCCATGAGGTACTGACAGATCAATGTGCATCCACCATTCACAACAGATTTAATCACCAATGTCTTAAATTTTGAACCATGCTCATTTTGTTTTCTCCTGTGAGGGTCCACTCCTATAAAAATCTGCCAAGCTACTTCACTTGCCCTTCTTCACTCCCTTAAAACTCTCCTCTGCAGTGACACCTTAAAAAAAATGATAGTGGTTAAGCAGCTGATGTGCTGTGACTGCATAGTGATCATAATTATCTCCCAGTTACCTTGTCATTTCTGCCCCTCTCCCCATCTGTTTGCTGTCTCTTGTCTTTTGCTGAGATTAAAGACTCTTTGGGGTAGGGACCGTGCCTGTATTTCCTGTGCATTTGGATACTGTCCTGCATGAAGAATCTTGGGTTCTAGGCACTACTGCAGTGAACATAAATAAGAATTACTGTTTCTAAAGCAAAATCCTCTGCATTTCTGTATGCATAAATTATAGCCACATCCTGTAATCCATTTTTCAGGCTAAACAATGGACTTCAATGGGAGTTGAGCCAGGGCAGGAGTTGGCCTATAGTCTTTATTCAAAACAAGCAACATAACATATTATTAATCACCTTAAATAGAGACTATCACATTCAGTGATGCAATCCTACCTGCGGATAAAATAAATACCTTTCCAGAAACCTTGTGACTTCTCTCGTTTACACTAGGCCAGGCTGCTTTTGAGAAAACTATTGTTCTGCCAGGGATAACAAGATTGCAGTGACTCCCTGGTTGTATTTCCTTCATGTTGATTTCTTGGAGGTTGGCAAAAGGCTGGTGAATAACCAACAGAGTCAGTTGTATGCCACCCTGTCTTTGCCCAAGAGGTCTAGCAGTAGCTAGCAGTAACTTCCTATTCAGAGCTTTTATCTCCCACTAGAGCAACACAAAGCAGTCTTCTGGGGGCTGTAGTTTTGAATTTTATTCTGAATTTTGTTAATATCCTCAAATATAGCTTTATCCGTATTGCAACCATAGCCCTAAGCTGCTCGTTATAATTCACCAAAGTCTTGGGGAAACAATCAGTTTGGCCAAGAATGCAGCTTGGGAAGAATCTCAAGCTATTTGTACATGCCTGCATCATAAGTGTTGGTGGGAGAGGTGGTTACGGAGGCCACTGTCTCCTGTGCTGTTCTTGAGGAACGACAGCTGTGTGCTTCCTCCCATGTAACTTGGAAGAACTGCAAAGGAGAGGAAAGCCAAAGCCAAAAATAAAAACATGCGCAAAAGCAGAGAGTAAAATCTGCCAGAGTCAAGGAGCTGTTGTACTACTGGAGATGAGCCAAAAATCTGTGGAAGTCCCCTATTAATGCAATGGCTTGGTTATAATTGCTTCCCCCCACACCCCACCCCTTCCTTCCCCAGGTGAATCTTGTCTTGCACGTACAAGAGAGACTAGAAAAAGCACGCACACTTTTTCCAGAGTGATAATGTTTGTTCTACAGGCTTTCTGCCTGAAAGTATATTTTTTTTCTCTTCTCTTGCAAAGTGTGGGGCTTCCTAAGTTGTTGATGTGTGAAAGTGAGGCAAGTTCTTAATATACTCAGTAAATCCAGTCTGTATATGCTTACTTTCTACCCAAATTGATTATTATTTTAGCAAAGGGTTAATCTGAAATAAATGTTCACCGATCATGTTGCTTTCCACTTTCTGCCAGTGTTTAGGTCATTAGATGCTGGTCTGTAAATGAACCATGCAGATAAGACCTAATGTTAAACATCTAGGACTTCCTTATATAGGGAAAAGTGCAAGAAGGATAAGAATCTCCTTGCTTCAGACCATAAGACAGCTATTGACTTTCTAGCACTAGGAAGAAACCTTCTGAAGCATTTTCTGTTTGCCATCATCCGAAACAAGATGCTGAATTAGAGGCATGGTTGATCCTGGTCTGATTCAAAACCCCCTATGTTTCCATTGGCATAAGGAAAGTGCTTATAGCTGTGTAGCAAAATTGCTGCAGTGGAATAAAGCGTACATATGGAAACAGAAGTAAAGTTCAGGTTCCTTCCTAGCCTTTTAGAAAGGGTCATAGCATGTTTATCTAGAAAAGGGGGGGTTTTGGTTTTGGTTTTTTTTTTTCTCAAAGAACATAGGAAATGTATAACTTTATATAGAATTCAGTATTTACTGTACTCTCAGTAATGTGCCTCTATACCCATATATTTTGGGGCTTCTTCAGTCAATTATTTCTGTGTTATTGGGGAGAAAGTTATCTAAATATTTTGAGTGGAATACTATGGTATATCTGAAAATTGCCTATGCTTTCCGATCTGAGGAAAGCATTCAGTACTGAGTAGATAAAGCAAAACTTTGTATTTATTTTAGATAATTTAGTCTCTAATTATACAAAAGTGATGTGAGAGAGATACACAGAATCTGACCCATAATTGTGACTAAAAAATAATAATATTATCCTAATTAAAAACCATATAAGAGCTTGTTGTCCAGCCTCAAATCCCTGACAGACTTGTATGGCTCAAATAATTGCAGGATTTGCAGACTAAAGATTTAGTAAAAGTTTCATGGAAAAAAAGATCCCTAATGAATTATCAGTGTTTTTTAATATTGTGCCTCTTCTACAACAATGATGGCTTTTGGGGACTCTTGCTCACTTATGGGACGTGTGGGTCATTCGAAAGCTTGAGTATTCATTATGAGATGAGCTGGAACTGGATAAGCAATATGTTTGGTTGAAAACTAAATTTTATGTAAATTCTACAGTGATGTTTTCTGGCTCAGTTAGAATCCATTCTACTGTTTATCTTTCTACTAATAATGGTCTCTTGGGCTTCTTTTTAAGCCTCTCTGTATACTTTTTTTTCTTTTAAAATGAAAGATGAAGATCCAAAGAAAACAATTTTTAAAGATAGAAATAGAAACACTAGGTAAAAGAAATTAGCAATGCAATCTCTGCATATATTATATGGAAATCTTCTGCAAAATTGCGGCTTGGAATTTTATTCCTAGGACATTAACCATTTCATGTTTGAACAGTGTTGCTGCTCTGGTTCCCCATATTTCAAAAAACGTTTGGATCTGCTTTTTATTTCTATTTCTGGATATTTTTGTAATGTTATTAAAATATTCCTTCTCCAGAGTGGTAAATCCAGTTCTCTGGAAGAAATAAAATCTGTGGCATAGCTCTGAAATGAGAATTAACCTTGATTACTACAGTAATTTACTAATCAAAACTGGAGACCTGCTAATCAAGTCTGAATTACCAGCTGCTTGATTTTTATAGTGACATAACCAAAATTGAACATTTGGTAAACAAGAGTCTTATTTATGAGGGGAAAAAATTGGCATATGGCCATATTCATCTTAATACATTTATCAGTATATTGTTGTGATTTCCTTATCTGCTGATGTAGGCATCCCCCTTCTAACTTAAGCCATCCACCTTACCCCAGAAAGACGAACACTGAATTTTAGATTACCCTAGAACTGGAGTCAGAGTAGAAAATCTCACATTTCAAGAGAGGTTTCCTGACCTACCTGTTGTTTTTGGACCCAGGGAGGAGACCGACTAATATATCGTAACAGCCTTATATTATAGAGTTGGTTAGAAAGCGCCTTGGAATAAGGGAAGCAGAAAACTGAAAACAGAAACGAGAGGAATGGAGAACTGCCAGTAAGCAGACAGCTGGGAAAAGCTGCAGGAGGAAATGGCAAAGAGCATCCATGCGGCGCTGGTGAGCCCGGGGCCGGAGGGGGTGCTGACAGCTCTGGAGAAGCAGGAGAGCAGGGAGAAGACCCAGGGGAAATGGTGCGAGTGAATCACCGAGGGCCTGACGGAGGAAACCACCGACCGCTCCTGTGAGTAAGTGCATTGCTCGTATAAATGGACAATGTGCCAATTATGATAGCCTGTCTGATAGGCCTGGGATTTTTAAAGTATTTGTCTGGTTTCCATAAGTGCAACTAATTTCATGTTTTTAATCTTTTTTTTTTGGTCTGATTTCTGTTCATTTTTTCAGCTCCCAGATGGCATCCTGTATCCACTGACACAGAAAATAATTTCCCAGTATTTTCTTTAATGAATGACCTATTATGAACAAGCAGGAAAACCCCATATTGTACAATTCTTCCATAGAAAAACTGATAATTAATATAAATGGAGAGAAGCCCCCAGAATGGGAATCTTTTTTGTTGTTTGAATTGTGGATGGTATTTCATTAAAGTGGCTTGTGCATTTTTTAAAAAAATCCTGTTCAAATATTGTCATGGGTAATTGTGCTGTTAAAAAGGTAAAGAACAGAAACACAAACAGATTATTTCTAGAATTATGTTTACAGCATGAAATTCTCAGCTAGTCAGGCTCTTTCCCATTCTCTGGATGTTACTTTAGACCTAATCCCTCATTCTCTCAATTCTTAGCATAGAAAATATATACTAAAGCTAGTGCTGCTTCCATTTTTTCACCATCTTATCTCATAAACCTGAAATACTGTTTTTCCCTTTAAGTCTTGAATGTACTCGTGCCTAACAGGAATGAAGAAGCATAGGGATGAATTAAGATGCGTTGAATGGTTTATAGCATATTTAGACCTTGAAGAACATGTGTGTATAGTGACTGTATGTTTAAACACGACCCTGCAAAGCTGCAAGGGACCGCAGCCTAGCACGGGCCAGCCTCGCGTGCAGCCTGCACAGCCTTACGGCTCTCCTGCAGCAAGTGCAGTCCAATCACGTCATGCAGCAATTAGAGCAGCACACTTAGCTACTTGGATCAACTGGCATTTCTTCAGAGTGGTTTTAAGTACCGGGAAAATGTGAGCAACTGTAAGCTAAAACAGAGAGTGCTATTCCTAATATTGTGTACTCTTGGCAGGAGGGACATCCATGAGGATAAAGATTCCAGATTTTAGGGATGGATCCTGTAAGCACACTCAGTAGGCAATGGCTTAGAACATTTGGAAGGCCAAAGAAATAAGAGTGAAATAAGTGGCTTAGACAGAGTTAAGCAAGAGGGGATATTTCCCCCCAGCAACTGGAATAGGACTCTGCTCCACTCCATTTCATGTCCCTGCTTCTCCCTGAAGCCATGTCCATGCATCCAGAAACTTTCCATCAGAAGTGCTCAGTATTGCCTTACATGTTTAGGATGGCCTTTACACCCCGTCAAAACTTCAGAAGCCCAACAAATCCACCTGGAAATGTGGATCATTTCAGACTGCACTGGGACATAACAGGAGCTCCGCAGAGAGAAGGAGCATATGAAGTCACTGAGGAGGGAGTACTTGCAAGGAGGGAGTGATTGCTATGGAGGCAGGCCAGAAAGAAAAGTAGAAAACAACAACAAAAGTAGTGGCAGAAAAACTGGGAAGAGGAAGCAAAAATGGTAAAGTGACACGATAATGCTTTACTAGCTCTAAAGCAAGGAAAAATTATGAAAGCATTCATTTATTCATTTTCAGCCAAAGAAAACAACTAGGGCATAAAAAGAGGCAAAACCAACCAACCAACCAAACAAAAAGAACAGAAAGTAGAACACGTGAAGAAAAAGGGCAGCAAAGGAAGAGGAAATGAAGAGAGAGGAGAAACAAGTGCTGGAAGTAAAGGAGTGGATGGTGGGGGCGGAGGCAGCACAAAGAGATCTGACGTACAGGGCTTTTAGGTAAGTGAATTTTATTTGTGTATGTCATTTCCTACTTTTTATTGCATTTCTCTGGCAACCATCCCACAGTTCCATAACCTATGGGTGGGTGGGAGGAGGTGGCTAAGAGGGCAAAATGGTAGTTTTGGCAGAATATTGACATGACTTGAGTCAGGTCGTTACTTGTGGTTGTCATTAGACAAATAGTGAAACTGGGTTAATGGGACAGGTGTTTATGAATCCTACAGGCTAGAGGAGGCTCAGTTTTCAAAACCTGACTCACACAGAAAGGGAGAGGCCCAAACGATTCAATGCAGTGAAAGTGATGGCGAGCAGTGGTTTCAGCACTGCAGGGGCCACAGGGACCTATTTCAGACTTACAAGATGGTTTTCAACTGCCAGGTATGTTTCAGTCTCTTAGCAGACTTAGGAAGGTGGACACTGCACAGGTTTCTGTATTGTTAACTTCCTTTTTTGCAACCATGGGATGGAAATAATAATTTTTTTTTAGTGCAAAATGAGATTCTGAAGCGCAACTATATGGCAAAACATGACTTTCATGGAAAATGTTCTGAACTCTGAGTCTCCATCTTTTCTGGGTACCTTTGTTTCTTTTTGCCTTCTGTTCAACTCTTTACAGGCTTTTTTCTAAATATCTTGCATTTAACATGGAAAAATTTCTAAAACATACAGTGTCAAATAAAATGAGTTAGGATTTTTGAAAACATTAGAACATATGCTATAGCTGCCATCCTGAGAAAGACAAAATGTCCATGTAGACCAGTGTCTTCTCTCTGAGAGTGAGAAGGAGCAAATGCCTAGGGAAAAAATGTATGAACTCTGATATATCGCTCATATAGAGCAATCCTTCTTCCCCTGTGTGCTTCTGCCCTCTGAGGATCGGTATCTTAGACATTTTGATTTGGAGGCTGGATCTTGATCATCATGTTTAGTAGCTAGTGATGGATTTTGGTTGCATGATTTCATGTAATCCCTTTTATGGTCCATTTACACTTTTGACCTCCACACCATCCTGTGGCCATGAGTTCCGTAATTTCATTATGCACTGTGAGGTGCATAAAGTACTTCTTTTGTTTGTTTTAAGACTGATGCCTGGTCATTTAATTGGGGCTCCTAGTCCTTGCATTTGTGGGAACTGTTGAATAATGGCTCTATATGTTATAAATAAGGCTTTTGAAATAAAAAAGCTTTCTTGTAATTTTAAAGCCTTATGATCAGGCAAGTTCCTCCTCCTCCTCTTGCAAATCCTTCCACAAAAAAAGGAAAAATTCCCAACTCCAACTGCAGCCTGATGAAATTAGAATTAATTAAAACAAAAGTAGTTTTATGGTGTTCATACTACACAGATAAGTAGCCTTGGTCTTATTTTATATCTCCTATATGGTTCCCTTCTCATGTCACATCACAGTGCTATTGTCAGTTCCATGGGATGTGAAATAGTCTATTTGTAATGCCATGATCTGTGGCACAACTATTAAATCATAAGTATAGTAATGGGAGAGTATGTTCATTGAGTTCTCTGCAACAGGAGGAAGGGGAAAGGCCTGCCAAGTCAACTAAAAAAAATAGGAATTGACTTTGAACAAGACACCTGAGCATGGACAGGCAGCCATATACAACGGGGTAGACCAGGGTGTGAACTTACAGTTTCTCGGAAATTTCGGTAATTGCCATGTTCACATGCCAGCTTCCCAGTATCCGATGTAAATATTATTGTTTCTTTTCCACTCGCATCTAAGCTATCTTGCATTTGGTGCTGAGTGAAAGCATATATATGGATGCTTGCTGTGGGGCAGCTGACATGCTGCTACTTTGCACCCTGCTTTGACCTGTGGTAATCTGCTTGTATGCCTACACTTCTAGTTTCTTGGCCTCTTTGGTCTCTGTCCAGGTAGAGAAGGAGCCAATAACTGTATCGGCTTGTATGGCACAGCAACAGGATAGGTGGCCCTGAGGGAGCTGGTGGACCAGTCCTGCGTGCAGAGAGCAGTGCAGAAGGATCTGTTCTTTTCCCCGATCTACCGTATTTCAACCTGCGCAGGGCAGGAAGGGGTAAGAGAGACGATGTGAGGCAGAACCAGTGTTTCCATCTCCCTGCAGACAGTAGTTATCCGCATGTCCTCTTTGCAGCATCTTCCAGGTCTATGTTATTTTGTATCATTCCGGTCAGGTTGCTTTACAGAGAGACAAAGAACAGATTCCAGGATAAAATCAAAACTGCTCTGAAAATGCACTCTGTGTGGCAGTATTTGGAGCAGTGGTGAGAGGTTAAAAAAGGAGTTTGACCCTAACCCAAGAATCAAAATTAATGTAAGAGAATTTAATGCAACACAAGGTGTGGTAGAACAAAGACTACTGGGGGGTCTCATTTATATTCAGTTATGACAATCATTA
The DNA here is from genome assembly GCF_034638445.1 of Ciconia boyciana. Classification (NCBI taxonomy): domain Eukaryota; kingdom Metazoa; phylum Chordata; class Aves; order Ciconiiformes; family Ciconiidae; genus Ciconia; species Ciconia boyciana. The sequence continues at coordinate 33,635,037 of NC_132942.1, read as the reverse complement.
TTCAGCACTTGAAAAGAAACAACAGTGCCATGGTTTTCACTGAATTGTATGAAGAAACAGGATAACTTTCACAAATATCACAAAACACTTCACAAATCAATTGTATTGAAAATATATTAGGTTTCTTTAAAAAAAAAAGATCGGAAAAGGAAGCAGCACAAGCAGGAGGAGAGACAGCACACAAAGATTTACTTCTGAGTGCTACAAAATATTGAACTAAAAATAACATTAAAGATGAAATTTGCAATGAATCTCAAGCTGCTAAATTCCCAAAGGCTAGGTCTGCCAAAGGCTCTGTTGGTTTCCTCTGTTCTTTTCTGTCTTTATTTAAATATTTTATACAGTTGTCTATGTTCATGTGTAGTGTGAACTGTCATTTATATTTCAGTCCACTCTAAAATGGATCTTAGACTATCTCAAGCTGTGCACTGCAGTGAGTAGTTTTGAACTGAGAGGTAAGTTGAAGTGGTAGGGACAAATGAAGACTGATATTTAATGTAATTTTTGTGTACTTATATTTTGCTGTCATGTATTTTGCCTTAAAACTGATTTGTAATTTTATGCGTTTTGTGACATTATGATAAGATGTGATGTGAGTATGGTTTCCATTTAGCAAATACATTGATGTATTTTTGAGTTGGAGTGGTTGACTGTGGGAATTCAGAATTCTGACCTTAGGGTTTAATGTTTAGCAATAACAACATGCAAGTTTAGATCTGCAGTCTTAAATGCTCTTCCTTGTACTTTGGACTTGCCAAGGTAAACTTTTTAAAACAAGCCAATCTTAAGCTTATTTCAGATTCACATCTGTGATAGGCCCACAGGGTGCTAAATATCCTCATGTCTCCATTGTCTTAAGAATACAGGGCACAACCTACTCAGAAAAATGGGGACTCACTGTGGAGCTGGGTCCATCACCTTGGGACAGATTCTCCCACCTATCTGGTGTTGGTGGAGGAAGCAGAGAGACCTTTTATATCCCCTGTAAAGACAAATTGCAGCAGTCGTGGTGGCTGGAGCACAGAGAAAGCTTCCTAATTGCTTCCCACAGGGTGGAAGACGCCCGAGCTGGGGCTGGAGGGGGCACCGCAGGCAGAGCCGTGCCTCCAACCCAGCACTGTCAGCAGTGGGCAGGGTGATGGTACTGACGGCAGAAGCACGTACAGTGCTCCAACCCTGAAAGGAGAAAGTGTTCCCTTAAGGGGTGGTGCTGCTACATCCTGACCTTAAGACAGTCCTGTTGCTGATACACAGTGCTGTTAGATTAGGTAAGAAATGTTAACATATATTAAGGTGGGATTCTGCATTGTTTTTACACCAGCACGAGGCAGAACAAACAAAATTAGTAGTATTGCACACCATTTCATCAGTTCTTATAAAAGAGAGAATTCTTAAGAAATTACATTGCTTTCTTGCTTCCTAACAGTAAGTCATACAGAATAAAAATTTAAAATAATGGCTATTAGATTAGGAAGTCTAAGAAGCTTTTACTACTTGGGAGCTTTGACTATTAAAGAATTGATAAATTGCCGTTGAAATACATGCAGCTCTGCAATATGATAGATCAAAGTTCATTTTTTTTCCTAATGCAGAGTTAAGATAAGCAGGCTTACTTTTTGCCCATCTTCTTTGCAGATCAAAAACATTCCTTTCTTTTTATTTGAGTGATCAATTTACTGGAAGAGCCCAATGTATATGTTGTGACTGTAGTAAAATTCTTATTTGCAAGCCTTTAAGTAGTAGTACAGGATGTTGGCATTATGCAAACCTCAATACATCTCAGCACTGCTGTCCGAAGTATTTAGTATGTCTCCTCCACATAATATAGATGCAAAGGTAATTAATTCTATTTCATGAAATTATATTTCTTAAAATATTTTGACCACTTCATTAAAAAGTTAACTCTTCTAGTAGTGCTTCTACACTAAGTTAGCAGAAAGACTTCAGCATGTTGTGTTTTACTGGACTGTATTCCATAGAAAGGACTCAAATAACTGAAACGTAAACCTTGGAAAGACACTTTAAACTCATGGCTTTTGTAAACCTTGGAAAGACACTTTAAACTCATGGCTTTTCAGAAATATATTCATTGCATGTCAATATAGTTATAAGAGTTTTTCTTTTTTGTATAGGCTTTTTTGTGTATTAAATATCTATTATTATTTTATAAGCATGTCTAAATCCACTCTGTGATAATTTGTATTTTCTAAAAACCTTTTAAATTAAGTAACACTAAAATATGTAATGAACATGCAACATTAAACACTTTTAAGGGCAGAAAATATGATCATATCCTTCAGAAAATATTTCTAAAATGTGTGATTTCCAACCCACTAACTTACAAGTAAGTTGTGTAAAAGCTACAGTTGATAACAAAGCCTTGTACATCTGGATCATTGCATAAATGCTGTCTGCCAGTATAGCAGGAGGAGATAGACATTTCCATTTTTAAGGTCAGTTCTGTAAAGAAAATCCTTATGTGGGTGTCCACAACTTGGCTGCTGATCTTAGGTCAGACACAGTGTGTACACACTGGCATAGCACCCTTCGTTCAAAGAGGAGGAAAATCCTGCATGTGGCCCTATGAAGGTTCAATCCTGCACAATGCTGTGCAATCTGATCCAGCAAAACACTTAAGCACATACTTATTTTTAAACTTAAGGGACAATATCTAAGTTAGATATATACTTTGCTATAAGATGAAGGATCAAATACGCATATTCCTGAAGGAGGTATGTAATGTGTGAAAATAAATTGTATGGGAAAACATGTACAGATAGCTAGATAGGTAATTAAGGAAGCCTTTGATTTCATTTCAAGCAATACTTACATTTACAGTATTCTGTTTCACATTAATCCTTCAGTAGTCTACCACAGTTTGTATCTGGCCATGAAATTTTCATCTATGTAGTGTCTTTCTTTGGAACGTAAAGATTTACAATCTCTGAGCCTGGTTTGGCTCATCTTGACGTTGATGACAGAAATCCCAATTTTGCTCCCAAAGGGCATGATTGGACCAGTTAACATTTATTTCAGCCTTGCAGAAGGACATATTGCTTATTTTATATATAAAGTATGCCAAAATAAGATTAAGAGACTTTATGAACATTGCACAGTAAGTCAGTGGCAGGTAGTCATAGAAGTAAGGATTCCTTCCGTCCTGACTCTCACTTCCTTGCTTTATACTGTACTTTTGATAATGTGTCTGAATTCCCATAGCAATATTATTCTGGCACATGATAATGCAATAGTTTTGAAATATGCTTTTCATGTGATGTGTGAAAACATAAAATCTATAGATGTGCAGTATACATGGATAGAAGAATTCATATTACAATATGTAGCTACAAGCATAATAAATGGAAATTGATGAAAAGGGAATCTTTCTACTGCTGGGATTTTAAAGAATTAGACAAATGTGCGTAGTTCAAGTAAGGCAGAATATTCTGCTTCTTGTCATAGAAAGAGCGATGAACATGTATCAAAAGAGAAAATCAGCTGCCACTTGGTAAGTACCCTATGATTTTTCTTGACTGCTACCATTTGGGCCCTACCAAGTCCCATACTTACTGTGCAGATCAGAGATGCTAGCTTCTTTTTTGTTGTTCTGTCTTTTGAAAGGACAGTCTTTCTTAGAAAAACTAAAACCATAGCAATACAATACCATATCTTTAGAAATATTTTTATTCATTCATTTGCTTTGCAAGCGGGAGCTAAATCAGTATAATTGTGAAGTTAATTCTTGGTCCAGTCTTTTCGTCTTGAAGGCAGAAGAGAATCCCAGAAAAGTGACATTGAATGCTATTTTTCTCTTATTTTTTATAGGCAGTCTTTGCATAGTACAATATTAGGTGAAGCAAGTCTTTGTAATTCATATATTTATGCTAGCTGGTTTTAATTCTTATTATTGTTGTTATTGTTCTAGTAGTAGTAGCAGTGGTAATAGCAGTAAGTAGTATTATTGGAAGTCCCTCTGTAAGGCTCTGTACAAAGAGATCATTAAAAGATAGCATTCTGGAGATGATGCTCTATCTAACCGGAATCAGCAGGACATAGGAACTACGTCCTGTACGATGAATAACAAAAGAAAGGGTAGTTTACATTCTTTGATACATTTCTGCTCGATTAACCCCCAGTGGGATTTTACCCCTCCAGTCACATTTTTTTGTTCCTCTAATCTTCTTTTGTATTTGCTCACTGACCCCAAGCATGTATTTGACTTGTGACCCTATTTCTGTTAATAAAATACAGGCCATCTGACCAGCATTCACACCAATGAACTACAAGGTGATGATTACCTCATTGTAAATGCTAGGAGTTAGCAACACGCAGCAGTGTAAGGCTGGTGGTTGGGTGGGCTGAAGATAAGCAAGGAAGGCAGCATGAGCAATTCTGAACTGTGATTTCAAAACCAAACTAAAGATAATAAACTCCTTCAAAATATGTAATACTATCCATAGAAGAACTGTATATCTCCTTATGTATTGTTCAGCTATTAATTAGTTGATAATGTTTAGGGGATTATGGCATGACAAAAAACAATTATAGCTATAATGTGGAAATTTTCAGTATCTGTATGGGTGGTAGCTTATAAAATCAAAATTACCCTATTTACATTTTGGGTTATCAATTATAATTATATGCCTCATGAAAAAATACATCAGCACTCAGTGGTAATAATTTCAGTATAGTGTTTTGAGGCTAAATTAACACTGGAAAGCATAGGTGAGCTCTTTCTAAGCAAAGTATTATTTGTTTTTAAAGCACTATCAAAAATGTAGAATTTTTTTTTAAGAAAATGCATAGCAATTAACTTATTAATGCTTTCACCAAATCCTTAAACAATGAATCTTATGAAAAGCACTGTTAATTGTGTGTTACATGAAAAAATCATGCCAAAGCCATTTACCAGATATGTAATCTGTGGCTCTGTTTTGTGACAGGAAGCCATTATTTCCACTGAAAAAACAAATCCGTTAAATTTGAACTATTAGATTACAGCAGGGTTAAGGCTGGTTCTGTGCTGTAGAGTCACATCAGGGTCACAGCCCAGTTCTAGAGATGTACTGCAAGAGCTTCATATCTGATTAAGACAAAAAACTGATAAAAATGTAATGCAGACTAACAATATGGAATTATCTGATGCAGTTTGGGGGGATAGGGGCAGGGGGTATAACATCATTCAGTTTATTTGCATATGTTTGTTCTTTCTACTGAAATCAATCTCTTTGAAGGAAGCAAGAAAACTTTAGAAAAAGAAAATATTATTAATGCTGGTAAGAGAACACAGAAGAAAATCTTTAGTAAACATTTCTTCTCCAGTGTTGATTATCATTCTGTCTAATGTTTATTTTCATAATTTTCTTTGATCCAAACACAAATAACAATAAAGTTAGCTCCATTTCTTTGAACTAACAAAACTATACTGTGGCCAAATTTGGAGCAAATTTTTAAGTGGCTTTTTTGTTTTCCTCCTAAGCCACATAACAGATTTATAGAGTAGATATTTGCGTAACTCACACCCTCTCCCATATACGAATATTTCTATGGCTAACAGTAATTTACCTGCTGTGGGCCTCTTTCTGACTTTACTGAAAAGGCTGAGGGCTGTAAGCATTTGGGCACGTACTCAATAGCAGTCAAGGGAGCACCAGTGGTTGAGGGCTTTGGATCAGGGCTCACCACATTGAAGAAAATCGCTACAGTTTATAGGGATTGACTGTGGCTCTGCTGGGCTGGCTGGTGGGTTGTAAACCCGGAATGTAGTCAGTCCGCCCTCACTGCATTTCCTACCCAAACCTACATCACAGACAGCAGGCAGAGAGGCAGGGCAGGGATGGCAGGGGATCAGGTCCATGCCTATCAGGATCTCTGCCCAAGGGGAGCTGAAAAGGCCTTGTTACCGCTTCTCACTTCTGGACCAGAACCAAGCAGCCAGAGCACAGGCTGTATCTTCACAATCTTCTTCCATGAGAAATTTGACAGAGAAGTATGTACTATAGACTTAGAAACAACTACATTCCCAATATAAATATTATACAATTGTAAAATAGGTACTACAGTATTTACCATACTGCTTGAAACTAGGTCTGCGTTGCTGGAGGTGTTTTAGTCTGTATATGTTTAAAAAGTCTGCCAAATCACAGATCTGCTTAGGAGACCAAAACTGCAAGATCATCTCAGGTAAAGCTATTGACCGTGTCCCAGAAAGCTGTCCTCTTGTGTGCCTGGCAGCACCTGGGGTGGTGATGGTCAAGAGTCCATATCTGTGATGGAAAGCATTTATGCTAGCTGTAACCTGAGGTTGACATGTATTCTGGCTGTTCTGTTCAGCCCTCCTGCATGCAAATATTGTCTCTGAAATTGGTGAAAGTTATGAATAAAGACCACAACATCCAACCTCAGTCAATCAGCTACAGAAGAGGCATATGCTGGATAAACTCACTGCTTTCTTAAATTTTTTGAGGATATGATACAGAAACATGACAGATTCTCAGGTTCTCTAAAGCTTACTATTTTTTTGCTCTCCCATTACATTCCTGTGTTCGTCCCACTGCTTAGCCTAGCTGAACAAGGGCATCCGGTCTAATGATTGATTGTCTCCGTGAGGAGGTCCAAGTTTCATTCTTAAATCAGTCAGCATGTGGTTGATGACAGGGACAAAGCCAACCCTCATCACTCCCTAAGCAAATCATCTTCCCTTTTACTGTACACTTCGACCAAATTATGATTTCACCATTGAAATAAATGTCAAAATTTCCAACAGCTTCAGATGGATTGGGATTTGGCCATTGGCTTCTAAGTGCAGATGGCCTGTTAAAGGGCTTATTTTTAAATGAGGACGTGTGTAAGTACTTCAAGAGATTATAAAAATAGAAATGAATACAAATAACGAGGTCAGGTATTGCTAAAAAGTGTCATTAGAAAATGGACATGTTTAAGGATAAATCGGAACTAATCCCAGTGACTGCAGGTGACTCACACTTGAGCAGGAATGAAAATTTGGGTTCTGAACTGTGTAGAACAGTTTTGGCTGAAACTTTTTACTTTTTTTTTTTTTAATACATATAAAAATGCCAAACAGAAAACAGTTGTTAACTTCTGCAGTTTGTTCCAGTCAAAATGGAATACTTCTGGTCCTAGAGGGAGTCGCAAAACAGTAACTAAAGGCTCCTGCCTAAATGTGCGAGAGCCCTTCCCTTTAACAGAAGATCATCACAACTACAAACACAACCAAAAAGCACTGCTTATTCAGTTTCTTTTTTTTCTTTTTAGCATTATGAAAACAGGAATACCAGAACTGATACTGTAATTATCGTGCAGTTCACTTTCATATAAATATACTTAGGAATATGGGATTGGAAAAAACCACACACCTCAAGGCTCTGTTTCCTAAATTGCTGGCAACCATAGCATAGGTACAAAGCCCAGAATGAGCCCTCAGTAACATCCACTGTAGATGTGCCAAGGAACAAACTAGAAAAGTTAGAGCGCAACAGAATACCAATTTCGTGATGGAAGAGTGTGAATCAGTGCACTTCCAAAACTTATGAGCTTTACAATCTTACATAATTTTAAGTAAAAATACATAGAAGTGCTCATGTGCTAGCAAAAGCTCTCCCTATTTCTTGTTACTGAAAGAAACGGGGCTTTGGCATGTAGAAGCTGAGCCCCTTATATTCCCTAGTCCCTGAGACTGCATGGTTTGCTAGATAATTCAGAGCTAAACACAAAATTGTGCTCAGCGTTCTTCCCTCCTCCCTTTTTGAATAAATGTTTCTACTCTGCATTTCTGCAAAGATGAGCAGAAAGCCTTGTAGACGGGTGTAGTAATATCTGCCTGAGTCTGCAGAAGCCTGAAATAGCAGCAGTGAGAGGTGTAGTGCCTGAAAACTAAAGATGATAGCCTATGTCATGCTGAAAACTCAGCATGTGTTACAGCTCAAAATAAATGGGAATCCATGTAAAAATAAATAGTATATGGCTTACTGTAGTGATGGGTCCATTTTGGGGGGGTTGTGTTTGTTTTTTTAATATTCAGTTAAATAATATTCAATTTCATATTCAATTGTTTTTATCTTCAATTAAAATAAAATATTTGCAGTTATTGTGATAACATGCTCTGCCACTGATGGTCCAGGTCTTAGTGGGTGTAAGGCTTTTGTGGTGCCTGGCAAAGGATGCAGCTGATGTCCTAGCCTAGCTACCTTGTTGTAGAGTACATCCGTCTTGAAAACTCCTCTTCAAAATGGCTCTCTAGCAGGATCACTAGGATCACTGTGCTCTTCACATCTAGGGACTGAAATACGAGTTGTGCCTTAAAAATCTTGTGTTATATAGTCCCACGGTAATTCTTCTTCCTTTATCTCCAGTAATTTTCCTGTGCTGGTTCTGGTCTATTCCCTTCTGCTCAGCAGGGGGTGTTTTTGTTCTTTTTCTTTGTTGCTATTAATTTTCTCGTAACTACTATCTACTGTATTCACATAGCATCCACTATCAAGCTACTAAAACAGTGTTCAAGTATATTAAATCCCCCATTTTAAAATAGTAATAAAAGGTTTTTGCTAAATAAATACATAAAGCTTCTCTCAGATCATGCAATAAGGAAACTGAATATAGAGCTAAAGTTCCCAGAACTTGGGAGGACAAAGGAGCAGTTTACTAAAGAGCCTTTTCCCAACACTCAGAGCTCTGGTAGTCCTCAGAGGAAATAATAAATCTTTCTCTTTGTCACTCTTCCCTAGGTTTCTTTTGTTGTTTAGGATAAAGAAAAAAAAAGAAAAAAAAAGAGTGTAGGTTCTACTTACAAGGCAGCTTCCTTGATGTTTCTGATAGTCCAACCAAGGGACAAAATTGTACGTATAGGAAAGGGAGATGAACAATTCATCCTGTAAAGGAATTAAAAACAAAAGTGGAAATCCTTTGTAAGAAGAGTGGTTGGGATTATAGATGCATGCTTTCACTAATGACTTTGCAAACATTTAGCCAGAGAGAACCTGGAAATCCAGTTGCACTTTATTTAATATTCAGATAAGGACCATTCACCTGCTGTTAAGCTACAACATCTACAATCATTCTTTGAATACTGATAATTATATGAAGCAGACTCCCCTAGAGGCTGGTAGTCTAGTCTGGATTCACCTGGAATACAAAGATGAATAATATTGCATATTACATGCACCCAAGTAGTTGCAATTTATAGAAATGTCCATTTATGCTCCTGAAAAAAAGATGTGTATTTCCCTAGGGGTATAGTATATGGTGATAAAAACCTGTGTGGGGGACTGTTTGGATTGTAACTCCTAGTGTGCCTGTTGTTGATTAATTAATAAACAAATAAATCGTTATATTTAGCCAGATATCTCACTACAAGACCATAAAAGAGAAAATGTTAAAAAAGAATTTTGTGTGCCTCGCCATAAGGAAGGGTTAGTGAGAGACACAAGAAATGAGTACTAGAAGTGGCATCCAAATGGCTCAGAGTAGATATGTGTATACATTTTTAAAAGATGAGTAGCATTATGAATATGCTCTCTTTGCCTCCTCCTTTCCTCCTCTTTCTCCCATCAGGTGCCTTGTCCTTGTTCTCCCCTCTCGTTTGCTGATGGCTGATAACACCTTATCTCCACCAGGGAAGCAACCGGGAAGTTTGCTCCTTCCTCACAAGACTGAGGGTATAATTAGAACAACGCACCTGCTCAGTCCTCCGGTGACTCAGTTAGTCTACATCCATGTCAAAATCCATGCTGTGAGGGTAATTTGATCATCTCACTTACTTTTTTCATATACTTTATATGAATAAACCACCAGAACAAGCCTCCGTTGAGTTGGTTCAGTTTAATCTCACAAATTTGTGTCAACTCTTTGTTGCCAGAAGAATTTTAGCATTTGATCTCACGGTTACACTTTAGTAGACTTTAGTACATATTTTATTTCACTTTCCAGAATATAAAATTCCATTTTGTGTCAAAATCATCTTTTTATTATTTTCTATTCATATTTCAGTGATACTTACAGGCTTCAACTGAGATCAGGGTCTTGTTGTACGAGACAATACAGAAGCACGCAATAAAAGAATTCTAGTCCCAGGAGCCTTGTAAGCTAAATAAAGGCTGGGAGAAAGGAAATATTACCCCCATTTTACAGATGGGAAACCAAAGCTCTGACAGTCTTTCCATACAACACAGTGCAGTGTCGTACCGCGATACTGAAGAGACGAGTTCTGAAAAAGTGACAAAGCCCAGAATCTATGCAAAATAAAGGTGGATTTAAAACCTATTCTACTGGCAAGCATCCAGCTAACTTCAAGTAAGTTATAGATGTACACTGGTATCATTTGCCCATCATTTGCCCCCAAGGCTCCCTTGGCCTTCTCCGTGCTTGTTTGTCTCCCAGCCCCCCTTCAAAGGCAGAAGACACCGTTTTTTGATGCTGTCTTCTTAGGCTCGTAAGAGTTAGTCTACCGCTGCTTCCTCTAGCACTTAACAAAAATTTACCTCTAGCCCTGCGATGCCACAGCGGTGTCAAATCTCTCTGACTGCAGCAGCTTCCAGGCTCAGCAGAGATACATCAAGGGTCTGTTCGGTTCTCCTTCCCAACATCCGAAGGGTAATGTAATCTTTTTGTCCTTGAACAGAGCCTGGAATCTCCTGCATTAGAATACTTTTCCTCATTTAATCTGCTCCTCCCAGAAGACTGTGTAAAATCCTGGGGAAGCAGTAGCCAAAGAGGATATTCACTCAAGACCAAGCGGCAGAGAAGCACTTTGGTATTCCCTGAAGACATAGCAGAAACAAGTGGAAATGGTAAGTTCACTGTCTTCCTTTCAAGGATGACTAAAGATAGGAGGGGAGACTGCCCCGAATGAGGGTGGGGTAGCCGTCTGCACAGAGGTGCTTGTGTCCCCCTCAGATCTGCTGGGCTACTGTAGACGTTTGCAAACCAGCCTGCTGAATTTGGTTTGCAGGACTCCGTGAGCTAAACCCTTTGCCATTCTAACTGCACCACTGTAACTTTGCCTTTTGACTCAAAACCAGTTCAGACTAATTGTCAAGGATCAGATAACAGGAAAATATTTCTATTTGACAGTCTACTATTTTTCAATTGTTCCTCTGTTACATATCTAAGTAAACATTTGTTCCACTTATCATTTCTGAGCAAAAGACATGAATCATTTGACTAGTAAAACCACAACGACAGCTGTTGCTTATTAGAAACAGTCATCTTGTTCAAGGGCCTGCTATGGAGGAGTTCTTCAGGAAACTGTTTCTGCTTTTAGTGCTTTACAGTGCAATGAAAGCAAAGTTGCAGAAATTAGGGCATTTTTATTTCACTTATGTGACTGGCAAAACACAGAGGCGCACACACAGAACAGAGCTATCATTACAGCTGAGCTAGAAGCCCCCAAGAAACAGGAAAATACTCATTTAAGAATACTACAAATGCTATAGTACTTACGTTCTTTTGACTTTGTGACATTTAGACAGTTCTCTACAATACAGGTCAAACAAAACTGGATTTAAGGGTCCCTTTGTAAACAGGTTATAGTATTTGGGCTTTGGGATTTTGGTGTTGGATACAATATTTATACCAGTTATTATGCATGTACCAGAAACATTTTTCACCATGCATGGTTTCTCCAGGTCTCAGGAACAAATTAATTCTGGATTCATAAAATCCCTAGAAGCAAGTCATCAGAGGTCACTACTACATTACTTTCAGATAAAGCTTCTCCAGCCAGTGGTAAAGGAGAAAAACAAAAAGAAGAATCAGTTTTAAAGGTCTGATCAGGATAGGAAAACCAGGGAGGGCAGCTCTACTTAATTGCAATAAAATACTTTTTAAATTAGTGAAAACAAAATAGGTAAAAAAACTGGACCACAAAGAATTAAAGAACAAATAAGTGAAACTGAGTCAGGTTAGACATAAAGATTTTTCCCTTTCTAGAGTGCTGGTTCAAAGGCATTATAGAGCATAAGGGCCAAAACCTGATTGTTTGTGACCTGTATGAAATAACATTGTACTAAACAGAGGCCTAACAGTTAGGCATTTTATCAGACAAAATTGCTGGAATGGTATACCCTGTATGATACCCTTATTGTCAGCTTCGAAGGGAGAAGCCAAAGACTAAATGAGCATAGAGATTGCACTGATCCCGGCAGAGCAGACGGGAGGAACACCGGCAGGGCAGTGTAGAGATGCTACCAAGTAGTCTGCTCTGCAGTTAAATAGGAGCACTTGTGGCTTTGTGGCTGTTGCTTAAATACCTTTCAAAAACACAAAATTCATTTGCAAACATTAAAGAAGAAAGAGTAAAAAAAAAATTATAAAAATGGATTGTTGGATTATGGCAAAAGAAAAGGAAAGCAGAACAGAAAAACAGTGGAGAGAAGCATGTCACTGAGGAGGCAAAGCCGAGGTTTATTATAGGTTAGAAATCTGCAAAATTGTCACCAGTTCAATAATAGTATTCAGCGAGGTTTCTAGAGATCATATCCTGCCCTTCATTCACCCTCACAACACTCACTGAGGGGAGTCAGCACTTTGCTGCAGCTGGATATTTATAAGTCATTTGTTCTGTGTAACATGCCTGTTCTTACTAATCTTAGTCAAGTAAGTAGTCCATCCTCATGTGTCATCCCACGGAAGTCAAATGTGCTATTAGCATAAGTGATGATTACTTATCTGTGTGAGGTCTTGTGAGGTTGGGTCTTTCCGCATCAGTATACTTGACATGGCAGTCTTTCTATTATAATTTAATAAAATGGGGCCCAATTCAGTTCAGAGGTGCCTTGAGGAATAAGCTGGACTTAAATGGTGCTTAGGCCTTTGACTGGACCTCTGCAAACCCTGAATTTCACTGAGTGAATACTAATTACTCAGAGGGGGGTTATTAAATTATAGACTCAGTTCTTTGCTGTTGTTCAGAGCACAGTACCTTTGCAGGTGCTTGAGCAAGGTAATGTAAATCTGAACACACTCAGAAGAAAGTTCTGGTAAGACTGCTTTCCTTGGTAAAAATGGGGACTGAAGAAATGTCATTAATAAATAGTTCAGAGAATTTGTACATGTTGATGGGTAATTTCACTCTAGAAGAATACTATGCACTAAAAATTGACAGTATAAGACAGTGGAGAAAACTGCATCTCACAGCCACACTGACATGGAAATCTCTCTTCCAGTCAGGTAGATGGAAAAGGCCTAATCCAGAACCCTGTGCACTCAGTGGAAATCTTTCCATTTTGATGAGCTCTGAATGAGGCCCTTACTGAGCAAGCACGCTTAGGCACCCTTGATGCATCTTAGTCTTGGATGATTGTGTATGGTAACGCACTTAGTATAACATCTGTAAAACGGATCAGTTACCCGTAATCAACTACTCGGTGCACGAAGGAATCAATCAGTTCATTTTCTATGCCACACACCTCTCCTAAGGAAGAGCTCCTAATTGCTGCATGGATAAATCAGCAAAAGACATCACTCACGCTAAGCACATGATTTTAAAGGGTTACATGTCTTTCTGACAGCTGATATTCTCCCTCTTTTTAAATGTTTCATATATTTTTGTTCTTTACCTGATTTCTGAGTAGCTACTAGCCTCATAGTGGCCCTGTATTCTCTCTGAACCTTCATTCGAAAATCCTACAGCTCTCATAGCTTTTACATCTTTCGTGAATACTGCAGCAATTCCTTGTGACCTGTGTGACCATCTCCTTAATTCATAGTTCTTCTGATTCCCAAAGTGTAATGGACGTAGGAAAATTTTGGATCATAACTTCCTAACCAACTAGCTCTTCGCTCGGCTCTTTGTTACATGTCATCTGCTATAGGTACAGAGTGCATGAGTAGTCTTCTATGTGACCCCAAAAGGTTTTTTTTAAAAAAGGTATTTGAAAAAGTCTTAATCAGCGGTACAAAAAATATTGCCCAGCTGTTAGATCCAGAGGGTTTGGCACACTAGATCACAAGTAGTGGACCCGTTATAACCTTTGATCCTCATCTTTGCTTGCTGTATCTGTTAAAACAATCTGCTGTTTGTATACCTACTGCACTTCCAGCTTTCCAACCAGGTGTTTGTGAAGAATTGCATTTATTAATTAGTACATAAATTGTTTGCCAAATGATGTATATTAAAGGCATATATGCAGGTCAATCCTGTAAAATCACACATATAAAGTGCATTTTACACAATGCATCACTTAGACTTTTGGTGAAAGACTAAAATCTGCACATTAAATGGCAAACAGGTCCTCACTAAATTACAGCGAAGAATCGTCATTGTCAATATTAATGAAACAGTGCTATAAAAACTTATTTTTTCTAGTTGTCCGGACAGCATAAATTTTTCTCCTGTTAGACTTAAAATCAAGTTCAGACATTTTCAGAGTTTAGATGCCTTTGCCGTCTAATGCCCTCGTACAGCCCAAGAACATGCCCAAACAGACGGCTGTAATCCATATGAAGTCAATAGGACTTTCTCATATGAAAATTAAAAACCTTTGGAAAAAGCTTGCTTAACTGGTTTTAAAAGACTTCAAGATCTTTATATGTCCACCATTATGTTTAAAATAAGCATTTTTTATTTGCTAGCCATCCAAGGACTTGATTTTTCTTCATTTTCCCATTAGCCTGGCAGTTTAGCCAGTAGAACCCTTTTATTCCTCCCACTGGAGTAGCACAGAGAAATTCATTTGATTCCAGTGGATAGTAGTTGATTTCATTATCATATTAGAGAAAATAAAGATTACAATTCCAAATTATTTTGCCTGCAGTCCACACACTAACCATGTAAATGGCAATATGTGGAAAAGTTGACTACATCATAAAAAATTAACTTCCTGCAAGGATTTTCTTGAATTGGTTTCAAAAGAATCTGCTGTTTGGCATCTTTCCTGTACTGAATTTCTGGAGGGTAACTGCATTATGTGCATGTATAACATGCAAAAGGAAACATTCACTGAACTCTTTCTTTCTGCTACCAAATGTAACTATAGCACATTGTTTGTGTTTAAAAGAGTTGCCTGAAAGCAAAACTCTACGTGTATAAGGTTATAGATGTGTGCATCGTAAGATAACCACTAACAGAAGGTGAAATACTATTCTCTTTCACTTGCTGTTGAGTGACAAAGGTTGCATCTAATGATAATTTGAATATTCTGCCAACAGTTGGTGATATTCTGCCCCCACCAAAATAAATAAATAAATAAATGCTTCCATCTCCCAGAGCAAATGCCCTGTAAGTCTATAGAAAACAAATTAGGAATGCGTTATTCTCGATGAAAAAAGTATCCATGAGAGCTATAATTTTATTTTTTTTAGTGCACGGAATAACATAAATCAAAAGAAGCAATAGTCTACCTTGTGTTTTGACTACTTTGACCCTCTTCAACCCCTGCCAATTTTTATCTCATTTTTGTTTAACTTTGTACATCAGAGTTTAATTTTAAACCTGGTCCTGAAGACAGTGATGTATAGGGTACATCAAGTATAGCTTAAATTACCCTCTCCCCAGTGATTTGAAGTTGAGGGGAGGGTCTTACTCCGCAGCAGGGTGGGAAAGAGAAATGGTCAGATGTTGCCCTTTGAACCTGACCACCCTCAGCTACAGAAACATTTATGCCAGAACATCATTTATTGATTTTATTATATTTTAGGATCTCTTAAAACTGTTGGTGAAGTTTGCCATATATTAATTTTTGACACATGCATATAAAAACAGAAATATGGGTTGAGCAGAAACTATAAATATAGACAACACCCCCCAATAAACTTACATCCTTTCACTTATAGGTTTCTATTTCAGCTGATCATTCCGAGCAGCCTGTCTTTGGAAATAAATGTTACCCCTCTGATAAGCTAACCAATTTGAAGATTAAAGCTGCATTTGAGGATTAAAGTTTTTCTTATTTGATTATTGTTGTGTCTTGTAGCAGTAGAAGATAAATATTAATAAAATGTTAAAGTCCAATTCTGCTCACTTTACTCTTGTGAGCATTTTATACCATGAGACTGAACAAATTATGCAGGATTTGGCCCTTAAACTCAGCATTGACTGCTCTGTTTTCTCAGTCCACTAAGAGTAAGTCTCCCGTGAAATGTTACATGTACCTGGCAAACTCATGAACCCACTGCTGCCACAGAAAACTCACACTGATGGGTAGCTCTGAAAACTCACCATCCAATTATATACCACAGAGCTATGTATGTGTTTTTATTGAGGAGAATAAAAACCGCAAGAAGCGCTCTACAACAGACCACAAAATGGGTTTGGCACCTGTGTCTCCTCGGAGCCGAAGTTTCGGAGTTGTGTTATCACGTGGCCTGCTGACCCCGGGAGAGCAACGCTGACCTTGTCTTACACGCAGAAGTCTATTGCTATGACTCCCCTGAGAGCACAAACCAGCTGCAAACTGCTGCAATGATTAACCCTTATGTGTTGTAGATGTAACATCAAGTCATGGTAATAAAGCTTTCACTGCATAACAGATCTCTCGCTTTGTAAATTGTTGCTCTTATCAGCTGCACTCTAGGATGTTATCCCTTTTCTGTGAAGCATGACTGCTGTGTTGTTCACTGGAAAGGCTACCAGATCTATAAAGTCTGTGATATTTATTCAGTTGCTTTGGAGAATAATACAGAGAATACACTTTGTTTAAAATAAAAATGCAGGGTGTGAAAACAAAAAAACCATTAAATACTCATACATATGAAACAATATATTAATTAAAATCCAGAATGCCTGTAGCAGATTTGAATCCAGGAGCGCCAGATTTGCTGTAACAGACAACTGCATTGTTCCATTGAGTCCAGGCTCCTGTTCGTGGAAGTAATTCATACCTAATGTTTTGTAAAAATGCAAACTCTTCGAGCCTGTGACGTATCTGGCCAATTACAGAGTTTTGCTGTTTGGCTGGAAACAGAATGCTTGTAGCAATCAGCACTCACCTCCCCAAAACACGAGCAGTAAAAGTCTTATTTTGTCATGTACTTCAAATATCAGACCTAATTCCATGCTTTCCTATTTGCATAGAAGCCAATGGGAGTTTTGAGTGTGTATCAGCCTATAATCCGAACTACAGGCCAGCAAATAGGGCCCTGGCTGCCTCAGAAACGTGATGCCTTTTATCTCAGCGTGCTTCCTACCCTCCAGCCCTTCCCTTGCCAAATCTATGGCCACATCAAGGCTGTGATGGAAAAGGTGACCTTAATGTAAGCCATGGTATGATATGATACTATCTGCTTTAGTCTGCAAAGAGCCAGAAACAGTATCTCTGAGAGATGGAAGCTGCTGTGATACACATCACAAGGACTGTCTCTGCCCATAGCTGCTGTTTCAGAGGGACTTTCCAACATCTCACCAGCCAAGCAGAGCGAAAAAGATTTGTTCAACGTATCCACCCATTGAAGCAGCAACTCTGTGTGTTTTAGGGGCACGGGACTGCCGGTCCTTGCTGTAGCTCCTCTCTCTCTGCAGCTCAGAGGTTGGGCAGACCAAGAGCATTGCAGGGCTCTGTCCACAGCTCCCAGGGACGGTTTATAGTTTTTATACACAACCTTTTTCAAAAGATAAAACCAGCTTCCAGGTTCAGGAATTAAGAAAAACAAAAAAAAATCCCTTTGGTATAAACAGTGGAAAAGTAAATTCAATTTAAGGAAACAAAAAATGGTTTCCCTAAAAAAACTAAGGTGTTCTGAGTTTTGGGAAGGGCATTCAGATATTGTAAAACGTGATTGTGAAAGGCCTTGCACTGTTTGCGAGTGTAGCAGACTAACGTCATCTGCTAAGTGCAGGTTGAGAAAAGTATTTGGGAAAACGTTTTCAGCTCAGGAGTGACAACTAGGAGGGAGGCTGCACTGAAGATGCGTTTCTTTGCGAGATTCCCTGGTGTTCAGAGGGAGCGGGTTAGTGCCCTTTGATAAGAGGTAAATTAACACCACTCGTGGTCCATGAGTCATCCCTTTCTCCATCTCTTTTAATCACATTACTTTGGCTTGCCCTTAATGAAACAGAGGCCGATCCGGAGGAGCCGTGCTTGGGCTGGCCTTGCCAGGGGCTGCATGAGGTATTCTTTATTCCTCACCAAGGAAGAAGCTGCTCTGGACTAATGATGCTTTGCTGTTTGGTATCTGGATTCATCTGCTTGAAAAACACTGTGGATAGTTTTACTGCGTAAGTTAGGCTAGACAGGGTTGTTCCTCACTCATTAGCATAGGGAGCATTTTCCTACAGGGACTGCAGATGAAAGCAAGGAGTTTATTCATCTCTTTCCCCCTCTCCCCCTCCGTAGGCATGTAAGTGTTGTTATTTTAACACCAACAGCTGTAGTTAAAAAAAATACTATCAAAAACTCTGCAAGTCCTGCTACAGCAACTATAGATAGAAAGACAGTGACAAAACAGTTAACAACTCCAAAACTGGCAGAAACGGGGAGAGGCAGTAACTTCACTTACTCCCTTATCAACTCCAGCAGCTCCTTTTTTCTCTGAGTAGCTGCCCTGTCTCTCAGGTGGAGACTATTGGCCCCTGAAGGGAGCAGAAGTTGCCTGTTCCCTCTTTAGGAGGATGGGGAAGGGTCTGTTGGTGATGGCACCTTGTGTCCTGCCTGGCTGCTGCAGGTGTGAGCGGCTGGTGAGGAGGAGGTGGCAGCGGCGGTGGTGAGCTCCAGCTGCTGGGGGGCTGTGTCCTTTCCCTGGGGGCCTGCGTTTGGAAGCTGGGGGGGAGGGGGCTGTGTGCCCTTCCACGTCTCATCCCTCCTCTGGCTGTCACTCTGATTTCCAAGGTACTGTTGCCCTGATGTTTGGTTACTCCAAGGGGAGAAAGAAGCAACAAATTTACTGAAATTGTCTTGAGATGATTTTCTTCTCTTGTGGGGTTTCTGTGTGAAGGGGGTATCTACTCTATTAACTCCCATTAATATCAAACCTCTACTGTTAATAGGATTTGCATATGGAAAGGAAGAGGATTGACCTTTAAATTCATTAAATAAAGCAAATTTAAAAAAATAATTTTAGTTAAAAGCATTAGCATGATGAAAAATACAAGAACAAATACATAGACATCAGTATTGGGCTTTCGTTAACACTAACGAGCAAATTATTGCAGGGGAAGATTTGCATCATTGGAATACATATTCCAGCCTCCATACTGATATATGTGATGCGGGGTTATCTTTGTATGGCTCCTCTTTCAGAATATATTTTCCTCTTACAAAATAGCCTCTTTTTAACTCCCATTGGGGACCTCCTTATAAATGAGGAACTGGTCCTCAAGGGACTGGCCTGGCTAGAAAAGTGTGTTATTTAAAAAAAAAAAAAAAGCATATTAGAATACTAAGCAATATAATTAGTTCATTTCTTTGGTTTTTTTAGAAAATCTTAAAAAAAATGTATAGCCATGTTTTAACTAAACATATTCTCTGGATGTTTGAATTGTGTAAGAATTAGAAAATCTTGTTGTATTTTAGAGGGATAAATTGCCTCAATTTAAGGTTCTCGCTCTAATCTCCAATATGCAGTCAGGTATCACCACTCTTGCAAAGCAGCTACAGTGTCGCGAGTAAGGGATGCTTGCCCACAGAGCCGGGGCCGCAGGCTGCCCCTCGGAGGGGCATTCTCAGCCCATGAGTGGCAATGAATGTATCCATCTCCTCATCTTTTACATGGGAACAAGCATAGGTTCTCTATACCAAAACTGGCTAAATAAGCAGATTCAAAATATTATTGCTCCTAATAATAAATATTGATTTACACATGCTGAAAAGCTTCTGCTGCCTTCACAGCAAGTAGTCTGAAATATAATTAGATTAGTAACAGTTTTACCACCATATTGCTTTTTGAGTCTGATTCTGAGACACCGATGTCCAATGGTCTCTGGATCTCTGGCATTGCTCCGCTCTTAACCCATCCGTGTCTCGGGTTTCTGGCATAGCCCTCTGTAAAGTACTTTGAGATACTCAGATCAAACTTGCTGCTGGTTCCAAGTAGTATTAATCAGTAGTTTGTGCTAGTTTGTTATGCAGCTCAGTCTATAAATTCAGCTATTCATTCTGTTCCTGTTCTACCTCAGGTCCCCACAAGTGGGAAGAGGTGAAACCGTTCGGGTTATTCTTCTCGGAGCTCAGCTAATGTCATCTGCTGAATACAGCTCTAAACATCTGAAGCTGGTGAAATTAAATAAAGTGCGAGCATCCTTTGCTCTATAGCTCTTTGCCTTTAAAACAATTGCTTATGGTAACCTTAACAGTAGTATATTAAGAAAAAAAATCCTCATAAAAGAATTTAGTGTTAGGATGGAGCTCTGCCTGATACTAGAACAATTATGGAGCAGATGCATCCACTCCGAACAAAGTGACCTTTTCATCAAGTTACAAAACATTAAAGGTTAAAGAATGTTTGAAAGGAAGTTAATACTTTTAAAACACTAGAAAAAAAATGCCGTTCTTTCAAGACCTGATCAAAATCAGTGGGAAACTGTAAGATGACTCTTTAGGCACATCCAGTCATAATTTAGGCAACTCTTATTGCAGAAGGATATAAGGTATTTTACATCGTCTGCTTTATCTTAAAATTAGAAGTGCTTTTTCAGAGAAGAAATGAGATTTGATAAACACCCAATGAAAGAAATCTGCTCTAAAGCTGGTTAATTGCAATTTTAAAGTCACACTTCTTTCTCTCCATTGTGTAGAGATGGCATGAGAACAAAGAGACGGAATCAACGACGGTGTCAGATTTTCGTAGTTTCCACGTTGCATCTGACCTGGATGGTGCAAACTCTAGTAGGAGAGCACAGAGCTACTGCTCCTGCCTTCGCGCTTCCCCTCACCGCGGCGAGCACACGCACGCACGTACATACATACATACGCACGCACATACATACATACACACATTTACAGCCGTGACCTGCCCGCCGTTGCGGGGACGCTGCTCCTGCTCGCAAACCAACCGCGCGGGAGGGGGCCGAGGGGACGGCTTGCACTGCCCAGAGCAAGGCGAGGCTGAACCGCGCCCTGGGGCGCGGGACGCGGGGGCAGCCCCGACAGCTGCCCGCCCAGGGGGGCTGCAGCAGCCGGCCGCCTCCGCTGCCCGGCCGCCTCCGCTGCCCGGCCTCCCCGGGGCCTGTTTGCTGCCTTGCCAGGGCGGCTGCGCCCAAACAGCGGCTTTTTATGGTTTTTATTATTTTTTCTTGGAGAAGGGGCGAGGGTGGAGCACGCTGGGTGCCGGCCGGGTCCCGCCGCGGCAGGGCCGAGCCCAGCGGTCCGCTCCGGGCGCCGCGTCCCCCCGCGGCCGGGCCGCCTGTGCGGAGCGCCGCGGAAGGCGGGCGGAGCGTAGTTCGAACTCCCGCACATGGCCTGCGTCATCCGGGTCCCGTGCTCTTCGTACATCATAAATTTAATACAGCCCTTCTAAACAGTAGTTGCTGGGCATGCTGGGGAGCGAGGATTTACGGCCCGGCAGCCCCTCTATGTCTTTTTTAAATGCCCATTGGCCGCGTGCCACGCCGTGGCCTACCGGCCTGCACAGTTTCATTCCCCAGATCAAAGAGGCGCGTCGAGGCGCGGAGGCGGCGGGCGGGAGGGCGGCAGGGGAGGCCCGCACCTCCGCGCAGCGCAGCGCGGCGGGCCGGGGCCGGGGCCGGGGCCGGGGCCGCGGGGCGCAGCCGGGGCGGGGCTGCGGGACCGGCCGCGCCGCCGGGAGCCGGTTGTTATCCTCGGCCCGGGGCGCGTCCCCTCGGGGGCAGCGAGCTCCTCGCCGCGCAGCCAGCGCTCTTGGGGGGCGGCGGGGACGATCGTAGCGCTTCTCTTCCCTTGGCGGTAGAGTAAGGAAGCAGTGGGGCTTGGAGCGTGCCCGCAGCCCGGGAAAGGTGCGTTGTTGGCAGAGGGATAACTTTTTTTGTTTAGGAGAAACTTGCATGGCTTAGTGCAAGCACTATGTGCAAATCACAAAAAAAAAATCTGCCTGGGAAATAACTTTCTGTGAAAAGAGAGATTTTGCTCGGGGTTAGGCTTTATCAACGTTCCACTTCATATATTTTTCCCTGTTTTTTCAAAAAAAAGTGTATCTGTGCACAACAAAATATTTATTGCGTTAAATCACAGGCGGTCAGCAAAGGAACAGCTGGGGTAGCTGTGCAATGAAAACTTTCAGATGATGCGAGAAGTAAGAGGGGAATCCCTTCCCCTTCTGGATCCTCCAAACGCCTTTCAAATTAACCAGCTCTGAGGATCACTGCCAGGCTCCACAAAGGCGTTCCCAAAGCCCGCAGCGAGTAAAACTTTGTATAGGTAAAATTAGCTAAACCCTTTCTGCTAACACAATAGCTTTTGTTGTCACATATGGTGGAGTTCCAGGATCTGTAACTATTTTTCATAAAAGATTTTCCTACTGCCCAAGTGAATACATTACGCTACAGTAGCTCTGAATGGTATCGCTTATTTCCTTCAAAGCAGCGGCCGATTGTTTCTTCAGAGACCCTAAGTCCTTTCGAGGGAGGGGGGGAAGTGATAGTTCAGCGGGGCTGAATCGCGACGGTAGATCTCATTTCATCACGCATCATCCCCAAAAAGTGCCGCCCCTGGGAGAGCGGCAAGTGCCGAGGAAGCGGGGCGGGGGAGGCTCGGGGCGGGCAGGGCGCCGGGGCGGGCGCTGGCCGGGCCGAGCGGGGCTCGCCGCCCCAGGCTCTGCCCGCAGGAAGCCCGGCTGGGCCGGGGCGAGCGGGAGCTCGGGGGCCGCAGCCCTTCCCCGGCCGAGAGGCACCGCAAAGCGCGACGGAGCCTCTGCCCCCCCCCACCCCCCGCGGGGACGCGGCCGGGCCCCGGCTCTCCCCGGGGGAGAGCAGCAGCAGCAGCAGCACCCCGGCAGAGCCGGGGCCGGGGAGCTGCTCTCGCCCCCCAAGTTTCATTCGCGAACTTGCTGGCACCCGGCGGCGGGCCGCTCTCCAGCCGACGTGGGGCTGGGGGCTTCGCCGCCGCAGGGGCCCCGCGGGAGAGGAGCCGCCGCGGCCCCGGCCGGAGAGCGCCGCCCCCGCCCGGCGCCGCGGGGAGGGACGGACGGACGGACGGAGGGACGGACGGAGGGACGGAGCGCCCGCCGCGGGCACCTCCCGGCGCGGCCAGCGGCGCGGGGGGCCGCGAGGGCTGCGGGCGCGGTGCGGGGCGGGTCCGCTGTCCCGCTCCGCCCGGCGGCTGCAGCGGCGGGGGCGCCCGCGCGGGGCCGACCCGCTCCGGGAGTTTCCTCGCAGCGCCCTGCGGCTTCCTCGGCCAAAGGTTCCCCCCACCACTGCGGGCTGGTGTTTTCTTTGGGGGGGATACACTTCTGGTATCGGGGGTTAGGTGGGGCATTACTTTGAGCTCAGACGGGAGCGAATCGACTCGGAGAAGGTTACCTACAGCTTAAAAGGAATGCTTCAAAATGCTAAGACACTGGCCGTGCTTACGCGTTCCTATGCATTTTCCCCGTGCTCTTTCCGAAATGCCTGTGCCTGATCGCAAGGACGCTGCTATCCCAGGTCTGATTTTCTGGGGCTTATTACATGTCAGAACTGCGAAAGTCCTCTGGACAATTTACAGACAAAACATCTGGTTCGTTAAAGCAAAGCTACTGGACTAAGACAAACAAACTTTGCTGCTGTGTAAATTCACTTATCCAAACAATTTACATTCAAGCAAAGATTTTAGCCCGAAGAAAAACTTTTATTCATTTGTATTCGGGAGGTTTGGGAATTCATAGGCATTTAAAAATAATTTTGCTCTAATAAAGTTGTGTAGATATTACAAAATGTCTTTGTTCTCTTCTCAGATGATTATTGCTGTTATAATGGTTATTGACAACACTTTGTCTTTTAGAAAAGTGGAGTATCGTTTCCGGTCGTGGGCAGTGGTGTTTTTAAACAAACTTGTCAGATCCACGTTCATCTAGCCCAGCCTTAATGAAAACTGTTTCCTCTTTGTTCTTCGCCGGCAGAAACCGAAGCACTTTTCGCACACTTTTCGCATTTCGATGGAGAGCCAGCGAGGCGTTCGGGAGGAGGAGAGCTTTCTCCCTGGGACCGAAGGCGGCGGTGGCAGCCGGCGGCTGCCTGGACGCCCGGCGGGGCCGCGGGTGCCCGGCGCGGCTGCGGGCTGCCGCGCTCCCCGCGCTCCCCGCGCTCCCCGCGCTCCCCGCGCCCGGCCCCGGGCGATGCCCCCGCGCCGCTCCCAGGGCCCGCGGCTCCGCCTGGGCGCGGCGGGGGCCGCCCGCAGGAGCCGCTGGCAGGTGAGCGCCCGGCGCCCTGCCCGCGCCTTCCGCCGGGGCTCGGCCCCCCCCGCGGCCGGGAGCCCGGCCCCCGGCGGCCCGGCCCCGGCGCGCCGCCTCCTCCCTCGACAGGTCGCTCCCCGGTCGGCGGGGCACCCGGCGCCTTGCAGCCGGCGCCTCGGAAGGCCCCAGCTCGCTGCTGCCCAGCCCTTCCCGTGTGTCCGGGGACGCTCGGCCGGTGAGGGGCCGGTGAGGACCCGCTGGCTCCCCGCCGGCTCCCCGCCGGCTCCCCTGCTCCGCTCGAAGGGGCGGAGGCGCTCCGCAGAGCCGGGCGGCTGCCGGGGGCCGGGGGCGAGCGCCCAGGGACGGAGCAGGTCGCACACCGGGCTTGACCCCCCTGAAAAGCAGTCAACCAACGCGAACAAACGAGTCTCCGAGAGCAGCACACGCACATGGGGACCTCGACGTCTCCCTTGTTCGCAAGGAACAAGTGGCGAAACATCAGCACGCTGCTCGGGAGAGAGGTTAAAGCTCCAAACGCGCCGATGTCTAGGAGGCGGCTGCTCCAAGTTTAATAAACTTCCTTGCTGATCCTCTCTGGCTATCCCCGGAGCTAACGGCTCATTTCAGTGGTCCTTCTAGCAGCTCAGCCCGCTGCCTCCGCTCGCACCCGGGTGGAGGGCGAGGGGTTTCTTGGGAAACTGTTGGAGTTTTCACGAGGGGGAATGAAATGAGCAGTGAAAATATACAACAAAGAAAGGCACTAAACGGTGTGCACTGTTGAAATATAAAACATTCTTAGCTGATGGAAAGTTCGGGAGTGATGGTTATCTAATTATGGGACTTATAAATAATTGGTACCTTGGTTTAAAACTGCCGGGAAGAGCGAGCTTGGAGCTGAGCCTCATGTGCTGAGTCTTTGTAGATGGAGTCTGTACAGTCATCGATTTTATGCATTATGTTTGTAAATGTTACACTTAATAAAATTACGGGTTCTCGCTCTCTGAAATAGACTGTGACCCCCAAAGAAGCTGATGCACATGAAGGGATCTGCATTTCTCTCTGTAATTCGTCTGACAGAAAGTCCAATAGTTTTTTTTTTCTTCCTGAAAAAACTGGATATAGTTAACAACCAAATTATTCCACAACTTCCTAAGCGTTTTGGCACTAAGAGTTGCGAATGTGTAAGTGCAGTGCATGTGCCTGTGTGCACGTATATCTGCTGCCTCTTTCTCCCTCTCTCTCTCTCTCACACACAGGCACGAGAGTTATTATTTCTAATTGACCTGAGAAAGTTCCTCCAGTTACTGTTTACGGAAAGTTTAACTGTTTTCATTCAGCCCCCCTCCAGTCCCAAACGGGTGCACTGTTACAAGCCCATTACCCTCCGCTGCCAGCGCTTGTGGCCCGCCCTTTCAAAAGCAAGGTAAGTGTTGTTGGACAAACCTCACCATACAGCAGGGATGGTGATTTTCTCGCAAATGTTTGTTTTAGTGACACCGTTCAGCTGCTGAGGTTGCAACCTGCCAGCATCTTCCACACAGGCTGTACTTCTGCGAGAGGGAGAGCTCTGCTAGGGAGACTGTTGGAATACACATGCCACTAAATCCGTAAATACACGCGTGTAGCTGAGTGCAGCAGCGAGAGGAGGACCGCACGCCCGGGAAGCCGAGCCGAGCCTGACCAGCCGACGCCAGCGGGAGGGCGCGCACCCCGCCGAGCCGCCCTGCAGAGCCCGGCCCCGCTCGGGCGGCCGCGCTCCCCAGCCCCGCTCCGGCGGCCGGCGGGGCTCTGCGCCCTGCGCCGGGCACGGCGGGCAGCGAGGGTGCAGTGCATCCTGCGGGCACGTGTGACACAGCGCTAGCGAAAGATGAGCAGGTTTAGAGGGGGGGAGGTGGAAGGAAAAAAGTTCTTGCAACTTGCAACCCCCCCAGATTAGTGGCTGGCCGCTGCGGCATTTTCCTCAGGATGCTCTGCAGCCAGCTAAGGGGAGATGAGAACAATTGCTGGCTTTGGAGAGGACTCTCGCACACGTAAGAATCGCCTCTACAGGACTGAAATGCCTAAACACGCCTCGTCACTTTTATTTTGCTGTAGTTTTCGGGGCGTTTTACCAGCGCCCGGTGGCAGGCTGACCTTCCCCGCGCTCTGTGCGGCCGGGCAGGAACAAAGCCGGCCGGGGCTCCCGGCTCCCCGCACTCTGAGCGGAGTCTCCGAAAGTTTGTTGCAGCCTCTCCCGCGCCAGAGCTCGGAGACATCCTCCATGTTGCGCAGCGCCCGCCGGCTCGGCCGGCAGCCTCCTAAGCCCAAAGTTCACCCCTCTCCCAGGCTCCGTGGGTGAGTCGGTCCCGAAGCAGCCATCGCCCCGCCGAGCCGGCAGCCCAGCCGGGCTGAGCGCGGAGCGGCCGCCCGGCCCCGGCCCCGGCCCCGGCCCCGGCCCCGGCCCCTGCCCCTGCCCCCGGCCGGCCGCATCCTTCGGGGGGGCCATAAATTATTTAGGTTTTGCACTTCCTAATTCCTACTTGAAGGGGGAGGAGGGAGAGAGGAAGAACGAGTTATTAATCGCAGCCTAGCCCTCTCTGTTTTCCAAGGCTGTCTAACATTTGTAAATACTTATGCTGCGGCTGGTCCCCTCCTTCCTGGTTAAGTTGTTTAGTATGTTGGTTATTTGTACCGAATCCCGGTCTGTGTTGTGTCTGATGTGTTGTCGTTGCAATGTGCAGCCAGGGTGACACTGATGGATGCGCCAATGGTGAGACGGACAGATGTTAGGGCGGATCTAGCGGCATGCACCGCCACAGCGGCGGAGCCCGCCCGCTCGGGGCTGCCAGCCGCGCCGCAGCCCCGCGCCCCGTCCTGCTGCAAGCGCACACTCACGCACACACGCGCGCACACACGCACACACACACACACACGGAGGGGTTTTTTGGGGAGGGGGGGAACGTCTCGGTGTCGTCTCTTAAGTAGATCTGATCGCTCCTTCTGTGAGCAGATACTGTAACTGTGAGGAGCAACCAGCGAGTATCAATGAGATGGAACTGAGCGAATTTGGCAGCAGAAGCGGCAATTGACAACTCACCATTTTCTTGTTTGCAAGAAATGTTTCGTTTTCCCCCAACAGTAGCAATTTCCCGGGGACTTTAGGCGACTGCGATTTTTTTTTCATCCTAAAGATCAGCTTAAAAAAAATAATCAACTCATAACAATAATAATCCAAAAAAAAAAAAATCCCAAACCTTCTCCACCCTTCATGTAAAGTGTTTGAATTTCCTGCAACTTGAAAAGGAAAGCACGAGCAAAAGACCGGCACGGCGGCTTTATAAGATGTGAAGACGCAACAACATCTGCACTTAGTCAGGTATTTGGAATTATCCCAAATCTCGAAGAATGGGGGCGAGTGGAGATTTTTTTGATCTTACCGTAAAAGTGAGATCATCCTTTTTTTTTATTCCTCCCCGTGAACTTTAAAAAAAAAAAAAAGAAAGAAAGAAAAAAAATCGCTACTGGCTTTTTTTGTTGGTTTTTTTTTTTTCCTTCACTCCTCCCAAGCACAGGCGGCCTCGGGCAGCGCGGCGGTGCCGGTGCCGGTGCGGGCGCGGGTGCGGGGCCGCCGTGCCCGGGCGCGCAGGGCGGCGGAGGCGGGAGGCCGGCGTGGGCCCCCGCGCGCCCCCCGCGCCCCGCGCCGCCCCGGCCCTCCCCGCTGGTGCGCGGCCCCGCCGCCCAGGGATGCACAATCAAACCCGCAGCACATCGATCCGCCGGCGCTCGCTGAACTGAGCGCGGCGGCTCGCCAGTGAACTTGGACCAAAAAAAAAAAAAAACCACCCAAAAGAGAGGGAAAAAAAAAAAAGACCCAGAAAGAGGGAAAGAGAGGGAAAAGTGATCTTCCCCGAAGAGCCGGGCGCGCGCGGGGCGCGGGAGTGCGCGGCCGCTGCCCGCTCCCCGTCCGGCCGGCGGCACCGCGGGGCAGGGCGCAGCGGCTCAGCCGGCGGAGACGCCGCCGCTAACGGCCGCCGGCCGGAGCGGCCCCGCGGCTGCCGACACCCGCCCGCCCGCAGGCGCGAAGCGGAGCCCGGGCGGCTGTGGCGCCAGCCAGGTGGGAGCCGGAGGGCTGGATGTGTGCCGGCGGGCGGCCAGCTGCCCGGCGCGCCGGTGAGTGGGGCCGGGGCGGGCGGCGGCGCGAGGTGCGGGGCGAGGCGGGGGCCCGGGCTGCCGCCGCCGCCGCCGCTGTCACCTCGCGGGGCGGCCGGGCGCCGCGGGGACAGAGCTGGAGCGTCGGGGGCGGGGGCCGGGCCCTCCTTGCCGGGGAGGGGCGGAGGGGGCAGAGGCTGCGGGGCGGGGGCGGCGGGGGCCCGGGAGGGTCCCGTGCCCCGGCGTGGCGGGGAGGCGATGGCTGAGGGGGGGGCGGGGGCTCCGGGGGAACGGGTGTGCGCGGCGGCGGAAAGGGAAGGGCTGCCGGCGGGGAGCGGAGCGGCGCGGGCTGTCCTGCCCTGCCCTGCCCGGCCCGGCCCGGCCCGGCCCGGGGGCGTCCGGCGGGCCGAGCCCCTCCGCCGCTGCGGGCTGCTGAGGAGAGCGGCGGCGGCGGGCGAAGTTGGGCGGCGGAGGGGGCGCGGCGAGGGGGGGGCGCCCCGCCGCTGCCGCCGCCGCCGCCGCCCCGGGCGGACCCCTGGCCGCCGCCGTGGCCGTGGCCGTGCCCGGCCGGCGGCGGGCGGTCCGGCGGCGCGATGCGCAAAGAGTTAAGGTGCCGTCCGGGGCGGGAGGCGGTGGGAGCGCGGTGCCCCTCTCCCTCTTTGCGGACTAGTTTGAGTGACACTGCGATCATCTCGTTTCCCTTCAAGCTTCGCCTGTTGCCGCCGCCGCCGCCGCTCCAGCGCCGAGCCGGGAGCCGGGGAGTGGAGAGCGCAGGCTGAGGCTCCGCCGACTCCTGCCAAGAAATCCCGCGTCTTTATGCCGTGATCTGCCAGCCCGGCCAGGCACCGGGGGCGCAGGGTGGGGTGGGGGGGACTGCGGGCTCTCCCCAGCCCTCCCGCCCGCACACCTCTTCGGGGGGCTTCCCCTCCTCCTTCCTCCGGGGCGATTTGTCAAACTTCCCCCCTCTTCTGCCAGCAGCAGCAGCAGCAGCAGCAGCAGGGCTGTCCTCTCCTCTGTGCCGCCTCCTCCTCCGCCGCCGCCGCCGCCGCCGCCTCCTCCTCCTCGGCATCGTGTATGCACAGCAACAAAAAATATATCCCCAACCCAGCCCTCGAGCCGAGACTGGAGCAGCTCACCGGATCTCTGGGGCTAAAGCAACTCTTCCCACCCCCGCGCCCAGGCAGCCCCCCCCCGCCGGCGCCGGCGGCCGCAGGAGCTCAGCATGCCGAGGAGGAAGCAGCAAGCGCCCCGGCGCGCAGCAGGTACGAGAGCCGCCTTCCCCGGCCGTTTGTTTCTCCTCTCGCTTTCCTCCGTCTCTTTCATAACCGCTTTCCAGAGGGCTGAGCCCGTCGGTCTGTACCGGGCTCCCTCCCTGCCCCGCTCCCCGCGATCGCACGCTGCATGCCCTGGATTTTGCAGAGCAACTCTTGGTCTGGAGGCACGACAGTGTGGCTTGGGAGATTTTATTTTATTTTATTTTATTTTCCTTTGGGGTGGCAGGGGTGGGGGCGCATGAAAGCCCTTTCCCTACTTTCGTACCCACTTTGATTTATTCCTAACTCCGCCATCGCCCGACTCGGTGCTGGGGGCAACACTTTGTGGAAGCCAGGCGGGTATGTGCAGGCACATGCTACATGTACACGTATGATCTGTGTGACCCTGGGGGGGGGGGAAGGAGGCGAATTTTGTTCATTTCCAGCCCGTACTTTGGCACCTACTTTGCTTCTCTCCCTTGTAGTCTTCGTTCTTCTCCATCCCCTTCCCTCACATGCAAATGGTTTGTGAAAGCTAGCGAAAATACTCTTTTTTAAATTTTTTTTTTCTGTAAAAAGAGATAGGATATGTATAAATACATGGTACGCTGTGAATGAAGTGGTAGGGACAAAGTGATTTGGAGGGTCTGCGGTGTTACTTGAAGATCCAAGCCTAGAACTGGCTCCTTTGCTCAACTTTTATCTTTTTCTCTCTTCCCCTTGTACTGCACTGGAGGTGTCTCTGCTGGACAGACAGACCCACCTAGTTGGTCACTTTCTGTGGCAACCTCTTCTGTTAATCCTATTGATTTCTTATTTATGAGTCCAGATGAGAAGCTGCAAAGGAAACCAAAGAAAAAAAAAAAGGGTCTGTGTATTGTCAAATGACTGGCAAATGTTTCTGATAGTGCCTTTACAATTTCCGCCCTTTTTTTTTTTCTTTTTAGAAATACTTTTCGAGGCTTTGTCCTGGTGAGGTTTTTTGTTTGTTTGTTTTGTTTTCCTTATGCCAGAAATGTCATCTCCTGTTAAACTTAAGCAGTATTTTTTTGAAAAGCCAAATTGAAAAGAAAACAGTAAAAAAAAAGCCCCACATAATTTTACAGTAATCCTTAGCTGGGGATATGTGGGCTGGAAAAGGTTTCCTTGGCCTGTTGCCATCCTTGATTTGATGGCTGATTGATCGCCTGTCATCTGGCTGCCTTTGATCTATTCATTCCCGATAAACATCAATAAATCACTTGCCATGGTAACGCCAGACTCCGTGACGTCACACGTGGCCTGTCAACTCTCTGTCAGCACAACTTCAGGGGCTCCTGGCTAGATGTGCCACATAGCCACATGGACGAGGGCTTCCAGAGGCATGGGGCTGGCTTAGGTGGAGGAGCAGGATCGGGTTTGGTTAGGGACAGATCTGAGGGACCAGCATGTAACACCGTAATTTGCCTTTTACAAAGGAAGGCTCTGTACCAAGAGGCCGAGCGTAGAAGTTTTCCAGAGGCTCCGGCAGCATTATTAGTAGTGCATTTGTAGTTGTGCTTATCACAACCTGAAGCAGGTAGTCCTACAACTTGGTAGGGCGTTGTTAGAAAACAGGCATTCAAAAATGTGCCAGTGCTTTCACGCTGTCTGACAACTTCTGAGTGGTGTGGTTTGAATTTAGTAAACAGCAAGGGATTCGGGGAGTAATACAAATTGTAAATAACTATGTCCACAGTTCCTTTCTTCTCTTCTTTGACATATACATGCATTCATCTCTATTTGAAATAGAGAAATAGACTTTCTGGCAGTCTTACTCCATATACTAACAGCTAGAAAGTTTGGAAAGTTTTGCAGTACGGTAGTGATACGATCTAGCAAACAATACCGTAGCCAAATACTTCACGATAGTAATTTTGCATTTCTGGCCCGTGCCATCAAATAACACTTTTCAAATAAATTGAAAAGGTGAACTTTTCCTAATACTTAGGAAATTCTATTTTGTAACATTAATTTAGTTCTGCAAAATCTAGCTCTTCCAAGTATTTGACATATTTGACCGTGCTGTATGTTGGGCTCTCCGTAGGCTGGAGGAAAATGTTTCTGCACTAAACACACATTCTGAGGTATCTTTTTCTCTCTCTCTCCCACTCTCCATCACTCCCTCCTTTCTCAAGTGGATCATCCATGATGTGCGATCTATCTTTCATATTTAGCGGAAGTGTAATCTCTTTAAACTTTTAGCTTTTTGATAGCCACATTAGACATTTAGTACTGTGTATAATTGCTTCCCACTGAAATGCTGTTTTATTGGTCACATTGGAAATGTTACTTTTTCTAATAGCAGTTAAAGCGAAGGCTTCTTTTTTTAACACCTTAAAAAACAGCTAAGAAATAACAGGTTAGTTAAGAAATATTCATTACAAAAACTTGACTGCAGGACTAATAGGAGATGGAAGAATGGTTTTGCTCTATCAAAATGACCCGTCAAAACGACTTTGTTTCATATTTGATTTAATTGTCTCTCTCCTGACAGGCACATTCATCAATAGCTTAATGGTCAATCAGAAGTTGGCAGAGTGAGTGCTTTCATTCTTTCCCATACACTAGCTTTGGCTTTACTTTATCAAAATGCCTCTGCCTAATGGATATGGGGGATGTAGAATGACTGAAGGGCTACTTATTTGAGAAGAGTGAAAAAACAAGAACATTTATGCTGTTGATAAGTGCATGAAGATAAATAAGTGAGCTGTATGAGGCGTTTTATTTTAAGACAGAAGAAACTTACATTTTTTTTTCCTTCTTTTTGGCCTCAGAGCTGCGAGTTACAAGGTTCATGACTGCTTTTGTGGCATACTGAGAGTGATGACAAATTGATTGCTTGGTACTGAGAGAGGAAAAAAAGGTGGTGGTGGGGGGAGAATTAAAGATGTCTGCTGATTGGTAACTCAGGAAATCCAGTCCCCAGCAACCTTGAGAATACTCGAGAATTTTTTTTCTCCAAACTGAAAGGTCCGCTCAGCCATAAAAAAAGAAAAGTTGTTTTGCCAGCTTCATTAGTGTTCACCTAATTAGCTGTAAACCTGATGGATTCCTGACAGCTTTAATGATTGGAGATGACAAGCTCCACGCAGTGTCATCCAGCAGAATTAGGTTTGCAGCTAGTTTGATGTAATCAAGTTGATATTACACAGTCCTGGTTGCCTTTAGTTGTGCATTAACTCAATTTTCTGCTGCAGGTGACAAATGGGCTTTGGTACCTGGATAATCATGTCATAGGAATTAGGGCCCTTTTAATGGTCTGGAGTAGAATAACAACAACAAAGAACTCTCAGCAGCACAGAGCTCGCAGACATAACAGACAGGTGCACAAATTCTTTATGTCTAGCCCAAGTGTTAACACCACACTGTGGAAGACTAAAGCTGTCTCTGAGAATCAAGAATCTGGAAAAATGATAATTTTGGTTTGTTTGCTTTGAGACTCGGGTGAATATCATAGATAAATTTGGGAGGAAGAGGCAGGGATCGCAGTTTTATTCCTCACCTGTTAAAGCAAGAAGATGGTCAGAATTGCTGCTCCAACGACTTCTGTCATTTAAGTCAGAAGGAAGAAGGTATTTACTGGTTAGAGGCTACTGTCTAGGAAAGCTAAGATACTGTATTAATAGAGGCCAGTCTTGTTCATGCAAACAGTAATTATCTATCCTGAAATTATAGCTTTCACTTGCAGCCTTTTTTGAAACCTATTTAAAAGATCAAGAAAATGTACTTCCTACTGACAGAAATGACTTAATACATATTTTGTATACATATAAAGCTCTTCTGAGGAGGGATTGGGAGCTAATGATTTGTTGGAAACTAATTTACTTTTTTTTTTTTTTAAGTTGAATAAAACAATTATTGTTTTTTAGACCCAGACAACCGCACTGAGTTGTCAACCCTCTGGAAAATAAACAAACAAACTTGGGCCCATGGTGGTTTTTTTTTTCTTATATAGTATGGTTTAAACCCTAAAGATAGCGGCATACTTTTTGGGCTCCTCACAACTTCAGTGCTTACATTCAAAAGGTGCGCATGGCCTGTGTGAATACTGAAATACATTAAATTGGTTTTCAGAGGTGCGGAGCACTTCCACTTTTCAGGGCCTTCAGTGCTCTTGCTAGTTATCAGCACCTCCAGAGCGAGGCTGGGAGTGCACCACAGAAATACAGATGCAAGATGGCATGCAGGTTGTGCAGCCGGGTTTCCAGGCAGCTCCGACTTCAGGAAGTTGAATGCTTGCTTTAATTTATGGGAATTGCTTGCAACTACATACATACCCCAAAAGTAAATGTAGCGATAAAGTAGACTACCTATAAAGGTACTTGCAGTGTCAGCCCTTGGTATGTTGTTTGCCTCCAAACCTGCCACATATTTCTCTGTTGGACAGAGATTCTTCCTAGCAGCAAGCTGACAAAATGATTAGTTATGGCTGTCCTCTGCCTTTTTTTTTTTTTTTTCGGCAAAGTGTGAGGAACAATGCAAAAAAAGAAAAAGGGGCATAAATATAAAAAGGCCTGATAGATTCCCCTGAATATCCGTCTGGAAAACAGAATTTTCCAGAATCAGCTGCCATTTCTCCCATTAGCTTGACAGCTGTCAATTAGGGCTTCAGTGCTCTCCTGGGCCACAGTTTATTGCGTGCGGTTGATGTTGTCATTTTGTTCTCGGTTTTGCCTTGAGCACTATCATGAGCAGGAGTGAAATAGTCAATAACTGATGTATCAGCAGTTATTTCTTAAATTGGCTTACAAGTCTGCATTTTTCCTCTTTTTACTAAAGATTGTTTTGTAAAGTGATTAGAATGAATTGTGACTGCTGCAGGGTTATGGGAAATGCAGTGAAGCTAGGGTGAGTTAGCAGGATTAGAGTGGGTCCTTTTTGTCAGCCCTGTTTCCAGGATTAGTGGAAACTATATAGAAAAGATCACCTTGAGGGTGAAGTGTGAGGTAGATTTTTAAGTGTGGTACGTGCACGCTTATGTAGAAACATATGGTGGTACAGAGTGAATGAAAAGAAATAATTTGCCAGGACGTAAAGTAACCTTACATGTTGTCTTTCTGAACAAACCTTGGCACTGCTAGTTTTATGGTGTAATAATCCATATTTTAATCCAATGTCATGACCGTTTCCTAGCGAATCCAAATACAGATTGTCAAATTTTAATGCAGCCCTATTTACAAGGTGCTGCTAGTAGATCAAGTATTAAGATGCCTGAAGTGTTGCATTGTCAGGTAAGAGTGTATGTATACGTATGGTTATGATACAGCACGGAAAATAACATAGTTGCAGAGCGATCCGTGTGTTATCTTATCTATGAAATACTTCAGCATCATTTACTAAACATTCTACCTCAGGTGTTTGAGTCTGATTTTTTTTTTCTTCTGTGTTTTAGGTGGGGTTTTTTGGTTTTGTTTTTTTTTTTTTTAAATTTAGTTACGCCCAAATTGTGGTTTATCAGCCTTAAGTTAAAAATGAAAGGTGAATACAATATATTGTATTTGGTAACAATGATATGGACTGGTACATCCAGACAGATAATATGCAGTTGTAATTAGACTGAATAGACAGGCATTCATTTTTAAATTCTTTGACACATGCATAAAATAGTCATATAATAAGATAAGATGACAATTTTATGTTAGGTTGATAAAGTGTCCCGATACATGCATTTAAATGTCTGTAAGCCTTTTTTTATCCAGACAGATTAATTCTAGTTTCCAGCATTTGCAGTTAGACATTAAATTAATTTTAAAAATCCCACTAAACAATGGATGCATTGCTTTTTTTTTGTGTGTGTGTGTCATTACCTAAAGCAGGAGGATTGAAAAAATTTATGCAATTGATTTTTCTTGATTTCAACATTTAAAAAAAATGCATGAAAATTGGCTCAAAGGATTTAAAGCATAGTCCACAAGAGACTGTATTGTAGTTTTCTTAAGTATAATAATGCAGAATAGAACATTGTCAGAGCTTGAAATTGTTTGTTACCATTTTCATAAAACGAACTGTAAGAGTTGAAATAAGTAGAGCTTAATTTCAGAGACTGCGAGGTTCATCCTACTGCATTTTCCTGATTTTGCTCCTGAGAGGTATTTTGGTCATCTCAGTGGAGAGCCAATCTGCAGAATTTAAACACTTCTCGTTGCAAACATCAACTTTAAGATATTTCTCAGAAAATGTTCAAAGGTTTTTTCCCCCGAGGGCGGAGGGAGAGCAGGGAAGGAGTTACCAGAAGATCATAAAATATCTGAAAGCTCTTTGCCAATGCCATTACCTGGCTTGTTCGGGCAGTAAAGGTGCAACTCTTCAAGAATAATCTAAGTTCGTATTTTAGACTTAATTATAAATTATTAATTAATTCTGTCAGGACACATGTTATTAATTATGACTCTCTTTTCTTCATTCAGAACAGCTGTTGGGAATCGCGTAAGTTCACTGTATTTGTTGGTGTGGGAGTTTACCAATGAAGAGCTCTCCATTGCCAGCCTGCCTTACCTTTACCTCCTACCCTCTTCATACTGGGGATTGCTGTTAAACAGCTAAGCTAAACGTGACATTGCTTGGAATAAATACAAGTTTTGAAGTGATTCAGTGTGCTCACAATTAGTGAACATTTTTACGGAGGTGGTTTTTAGGTCCTGTCCATAAATAATTCTTGTTTTAGCAAGACTGTATGGTGATGGGGAGGTCAAAAGGGCACCGACCAAGCTGTAGCGGGGGGAAGCAAAGCAGTTTTCATGCCCGTCCGCCAAACTCCCGCCAAACTTAACACATTAGCATAGAGGAAAGAGCTGTTTTATTATTCGTTTGGAATGATTCAAATTCATTTACTTTTGATATTTCCATCATTAAATTGAGCCCTCTGTTTCAGTTTCTTGTGTGTTCTTTGCAGAATGCATGTTGCATAAAATAGGCAATTTTTAATGAACAATTTAATGTAAATGGGTTCTGAATTTAAATTAATATTAATGAAGCTTTGAGTGAATTTATTTTGCATACGTAAAGGCTTGTAACTCTCTCACCCATACACTCTTGTCTTTATGTACTAACACATTGGTTAGGTGAATTGGCTAGTTTCCATATTTCGTGATTAAAAAACTTTAATGGATTTTACATGGATATTTGTGCTAGTGCAGCTTTATGCAGGTTAGTATCTCTATTAAAAAGGTACCCGCCTTTATATTCAGATTTTTATTGTTAACATTTTCCTGTGTTACCCCGCCATTTCTATATATTTCTTTCTACTTTGGTTTCGCCTTTATGCTTAGAGAAAAAATGATTCCAACAATAGTCACCACAGTTAAGATGTTTTCTTTCTTTGGCTTACCTCTAATGCATTATGTATTTAGGAATGATGGGATGTTCTATAATTAATTCTGTTAGATGTAATTGCTATAATCACTTTGATGCTACACATAATAAAAGTAATATGGTAAGCATATGAAAAAATATAAACATCTTATTGTAACACTTTATGTAAAGTTCTTTTTAAAATCTTGTTTAAAGCAGAACCTCCACTTCCGTATTTTGTCAGAGCTAACATTTATTTTAAAGTACATTACTTAGGAAATGAATGAATTTTAGATATTGAAAAGATTTTGACTGGCAGGTTGTCTTATATGTGTGTGCGTATATCTCTGATTCTGCACTAGATGTAGTTCATTAAGAAGCCAGTCTTCAGTGTTGCTACAAGTGACATGTAAATATCACCGTATATCTCATGAAATAAGAGACAAATTTGTACATTGTATTAAAATCCAGTACATAGTAAATAACACAGAAATGAAGTTGTACAGCGGAAAGCTTCTTTGTAGCGCAAAATTATGGGAAATATAAAATGTATGAAGGGTAGCATGTAACTAGAGAGGGAGTTTTTCAGGCATAGTCCCAAGTGGGAAAAAGACTATAGAAGGTGATTTCCCCCCCCCCCCCTTTTTTTTTAAACAAGTAGCTTTAAGTTATTGTTTGCAAACACAGGTTTTGATAGAGAGGAAATGAAAAAAATATGTGCAATGGGTTAAGCTGTGTAGCTGATATCCTTGATTCTGTAACAAAAAATGTTAATATGACCATAGTTCTTAATTAGTTGCACACCATACTTAATGCTGCAAAGGTCACTTGGTTTTATGGTCCAGCTTTGTCTATGAATTTGTATGTTTTCCCCCAAATTTATGTTTCACTCTCCCGTGTTTTCTAAGCAATTGAGTGTGCAAATCGTGGTTAAAATGCAAACTAGAAAGAAGATTAGAAAAATACATTTAGTGTGGACAAAGAAGATTTTTTTTTTTTTTCCTAGTGTTATTTTCAAATAACGCACAGTCTTTGCGTGGAGAGCAGAAGTATTACATTTAACTTCTGTAAGCTGAACAAACAAACCCCAACCAACCTCTCGCTGAATTGTTCTGGGGAAGAACAGAACAGGGTGCTGTTTCTGAGTATCTCTGGGACTGGGCTCAGTGCCTGCAGTCCTTTTCCTGCTAGGTCAAGCCTGTTGCTGGAGGGCCAGATCTCAGCAGGGGCCTCCTGGAGGCTTGGCGAGGCTGCTCAAGACTGGCAGCCATCAGTCATCCATCTGTGACACAGAGTCTGTTTTTGATGGCAGGGATGATAAAAGGCCTGGGAACTGTATAGGCCCTTGTAATCAGGGCCAGTGCTGACATCCTTCTCAACTTTGACAGCTTCTTCCTTTTCTCTCTTCACCGCCAAGACTGTCTCAACTGGATTTTTTTCCTCTCTCTTGTTTCATGTACTTGATCAGTCTCAGATGCTGGGAATTATTTTTTTCTGAAGGGAGGGGGAGTGTTTCTTTTGGTTTGTGGGTTGGGCAGGTGTGAGAGGAAGTCTGTTGTGTGTTTTTTTTTTTTTTTTTTTTTTTTTTTGTACTGTAGGCCTGTTGCTAATTAATGTTCCTCCATAAGATTCTGTCGGAGTTGAGTAATGTTTTTGATCTTTATGCCTGATAACTGCATACTTAATGAGATTTCAAAGCTGTGAGTGCAGCTCCCTACAATTATTGACAGATGCCTTTTCTTTGCCATTGGGTTCAGCTTCATAAATCCTCCTGCAGTAATGAGGTTCAGAAGTGCCACCCTGCCAGTGAGCTAATGAAAGAGGGGGGGAGGGAGGGAACAGCTCATGCCTGCCTGACACATTTTTTTCCTTTAAAATTTACTATGCAGATGTCAAGCTGTGGGACGATTACTTCAAACATGCTAATTTTTATCTTGCTTTTGTGTCAAGCCTGCATGCCATTTTTCCCCCCCAATAATAAATAAAAATAGAAACCTCAACCTATTTAAATTTTATCATGGATCATAACTATTGAAGACTTTGATATATGTGTGTTCTTTTGCAGTTTCCAGTCAGTGGAGCAGTTTTTTGAAATCCGAAGGGCAGAGGGAGGATAAAAAAAAAAGGCGGGGGGGGGGGAGGAAGCTGCCTCGGCCGCACGTCAGTCTGCCCTAACCGTGCACTTGAAACATCGGAGATTTCATTTTAGAGTTCTGAAACTAAATCCTGGTGGAGAATAGCCGCACCATGCCAAACAGTCGATTTCCTTTTCAGCAGAGCCATACATCACTGACCCACCCTTCCCTCCCGACAGAATGACATGTGTCATTTATCACACGGGCCCTGCCAGGCAGCGCGGGGGGTGCGGGGGGAGCTCCCTTTCCAGCAGGGCTGGCTTTTCCCCTAGCACAGCCTGGCCTCGGCGCAGCGCCGGCCGGGGAGAGGGACGGCCGGGCTGGCGGAGCGGGAGAGCGCCTGTGCTGGGGGGACCTGGCAGCGGGACTGCAGAGGTTGTGTTCTTTCCTATTATCCGCTAAGTCGCCTTGTTCAGCCCCCTGAAGATTTTCCCCTCCTGTTTTCTTTCTCTCTCACTCTCTTCTTTTTAGCCCCCCCCCTTTTTTTTTTATTTTTAAGTTTGGCAGTTGGGACAAACTGGCTGACGCGTATCATTCAAGCAGCACCAGCTTGCTGGGGGTTGTGTAAATGAATCTGGGAGCTCTTGGTTTCACATGATTCAAACGTGCATTATTGAAGATGGATGTTCCTTAAAAAAAGATTGATGATGGATATCAGGCTTATAGTGCCATTTATCATTTTGAATATTATTTAGACTTGCCGTGTAAAGCTGTAACTTGAGAGTTGGATGAGCTGGGACAGAATGGAGGCCTCGACGTGCACGTTGTGATTGATGGCTTTGCTTTCTCATTGTTTGTTACCAGATACTAGCCGGTCATTACAGGAGTGCCTTACAATTGTTTTAGGGGCTGGATTTCCGTGTGTGTATGTGTGTGTGTTTGTATAACAGAGGGAGGGACGGGCAGAGACAGAGTTAAGTTTTTAGTGAGAGCATTTCAAGAATTGTAAAGAATGTAGACAAAGCTATGGCCTGTGCGAGGATACAGGCAATCTTTTGCATGAATACAGATGCATGCCGTGTGTAACACTAAAATATAAGCAGGACTGTAGCTACTCCAGCATAGCGTTGTCAGACACTGCCAGTTCCAGTATAAAAATGTGCTTTAGAAATGTACTCGTGAACAGATTAACACAATCCAGCTTCCTTTTGCTAAGAGGCTGCATTTTGGTCCCATAATTGCAAAGAAAACAAAGTTCTAGAACATAATTATTTCAACGTTTACATTTTTCTTTTCCGCCCACCTCTTCACCCAGTGTTGTGAGTCTTTGAATCTTGGCGTTCCCTCCCAGGTGTCCAGGAGGTGGGTAGTCTGCCCATGTAAATAGCAGGGGCAATCCCTTCCCTTTTTGAAGCACTTTTGCTGGAACCAGGACACCCCCACCTGCTGGAAGAATTAAGGAAGCAGCTTTATATAGGCGATTAGGTCTTGTCTTGGAAGCGCAGGCAGTGACTATCAGGAGATAGACACTCCAGCAATAGAACAGCTTCAGCAATAGGTTGCCAGAACTTCAAGTGATGGGGTGTTTGTGCACAAACATCTCTGGGCAAGTGTGATGCACGGCCCGGTTGAACTTGTTCTGAGTTGACAAACTATTGAATGTTTGTTGCCTGGCACATTGTACAAAAATCAAATGATTGACAGGAATGGTAGGTAAAATTAGACGCGAATGGCTTTTTGTTGAATCAGTCTTAAATTTGCACAGGTAGATGGTATTTTTGAAACGCTGCTTGTCACATGAACTTTTTCTTTGATTGCGAGATGCCCTCCTAGCAAGAGGGAATTACAGCAACGTTTAATAAACAACATACAGCATTTAGGTTAAAACATTTCACAAAGCCATCAGTGACTTTATATGAGTTTTATAGAAACGAGTTTTTCAGAAATCTAGTGTTTGTTATCACTGCTACAAATTTTGGTACACTCAGTTGCCAAAAGTAAGTTGAATTCAAGTTTATATACTTCATTCAAGTCCAACATCATGAGAAAACCCTGAAAAATATAATATTTTCTGTAAAGCCTTCAAGAGTAGAAGGTAAAACTTTGATCTCCTACCCCTCCACTTGTGTAGCACAGTAGGTAATTGAAGTACAAGTGCCAATTTGCTGGAACAATTGTAAACACACCTTGATACAAATGGCATCATTGCATTCTTACTGATTAGAAAACTTTGCTATTAATAGACACAAAGTCCATTTCAGGTGTAATTGGTAAGGAGCTGAGTGCACTCATGGGAAGAAACCTTGTTTTGTTTTTTGTTCGCTTTTATTCTTATCCCTTTTTTCAGTTTTATAGCTGGAGACATGATTTATTGCAGCCATCCATCTTTGGGGCTCATCCATCACATCCTGGTTGCTAGGCAATCATGGCAGCAGCTGTTTGCTTTGAATCAGACAGAAAAGTTGTCAATCATCAAAGGCAGGTGAATAGCATTAGAAACACGCTATTGTCAGACGGAATAATTAATCAAAGAGAGAAAAGATAATTAAAAAGATATGACCCTTGCAAGTACTTGCTCTGGGTTGCCTGGAAAAAAGAAAAACTGCCTGGTCTTTTCTAGACACTTAAGCAGCTGAGGGCTGATAAAATATGCACTCTGCAGTGCATAGTTTTTAATTAATTGAAAAAGGTTCAACATTCAAAGACGATGCTGGAGAAAAGTCTGATTATGAGCAGAAGTAATATTTATTGTTTGCATGAAAGGCTTGACATGGAGTTCTAACTTTCTGTCACAAATCTCCTGCATGCTTGCACTAAGCCTCTTTCAGCTTTACTATCTTCACTGGCAGTTACTAGAGTGTGCAGTTAGTCCATCCAAGTCAGGGTCCTCCCGCTTTCATCCAGCCTTTTCATTCTGGGCCACCTTTTCAGTGTATTGTCTCATTCTCTATCCTGTATAGCAGCTATCAGAGTTGCACTAGCTCTGCCATCAGCAAGGCAGGCAAAGCTCGACAAGTCCGCAGTATTGCTCTTCATTCAGCATAGGAAGGATGTTGAGGCAGTACCTATCTCATTTCCAATCAGCATGTGGAATAACAGGCTCTTGTGAGCTGATTCCTGAACCCGATTTTCCAGCAATCCTATTATTTTTAAGCTGGAATGATAAAAAGGATGCTGCAAAGCCTAATGTCCAACTCCTCAGAGTCTGGATACCCTGGCAGTAGATGCAGCATAGTATGCCCCAGCACAAGCATACGCAGCGATGCACTTCTGGTGTAGAGCATCATTGACCCAAAGCTTGCAAAACAGCCAGGCAGAGCTCATACCGCCATCAGTCCGCAAATTACGGAGACTGGTTTGAACGCTATAGTTGCCGAAAAGCTGGATGTCTGAAGCCGTAATACTGCAAACCGTCTTTGTGAGAACGGACTATCATATTTTCGATTGTTGGGCAAAGTACTCATGTAGTCCAAAAAACCGCAACTTTGGTCTTTGTTCATGCTTAGAAGGTAAGATGTCTGTGGACCTACTGATCACAGGAGAACATAAGTATGATAATTGCATTATTAGAGTTTATTTAAAAAAAAAAATACTTTGTAAGTATGGAAGCAGAGGTGACTGCCACTTTTCCTCCCTTTGTATTTTTTCTTTTTTGATTTCATACTACTTTTACTCTGTTTTCTAGAACTGGACAAAGAAACTTCAAGTTTGTGCAGTCAGGAGAATAAAAACACTATTATCAGTATCAATATCAAAACCAGATATTAGTGTTGATTATCAGCAAGATTTGCAAGGATATATGCCGTGAAATACGGGGAATTGAAATTGCAGAATGAAAATCTTGCACACCGTTATTGCACTCCCCATCCCTTTCATATTGGCTAATTCCTTGGATTATTCTTTGCCTAATTCTTTGCAGCAGTGTGTCAAAAGCAGCTCCTCTGCTAATTGTGTGTAGCCTGTATCACATTTTCTGCTCTCACACCCTGTTTCACTTGTAATCATTCCAGTATTTACTTAGAGGAGGAGAGAACACAGCTAAGAAGGAAACGGGGTACCATCTGAATACTGGGTATGACACATCTGCTGCATAGAGCTATTCATTTCAACACTGGTAGCAGGAAGCTCAGGCTGAAGTTAACTTGGATGACTTGGAGAGATCTGTAGCCTCAATTAACATTTCATATTAGTGATTCCTCAGAACGTCATGTTCACCAAAGTTTGTGTGAGAATAAAATCTCTCTGAAAGCATAGTAGTACATATTAGCATTAGCTTTAGAAATATCCTCCATATACTGTGTGACCAAAGTCAGTATCACCCAGGGCTAATAGCATAGCACTTTTATGTAAAGTTAGGATGTTGTCTAGAGTTGCTGGCAGGTATTTTTTTAATTGGGCTAACTTTTTTTTTTCTTCTCTATGTAACGATAATTCAGTTTGACATATTACTGGCGTTTTTTGTCATAGGTGTGTAGGCCCTGTGTATATACAGGGCAAATGGGCATCCGTTCGTGTACGGGTATGCGGTGCTTTCTCTAGCATGTTTTTGTGTATTAAATAAATGTGGGATAGCCATGCCTGCATGTGAGGTGACATGTTTATGGCTATAGAGCTCTTTCCTCCTTTGCTGGGAAAAGGATTTGTCTCCTTTTCACATATCAACACCTCTGATACCTTTTCAAGTATTTGCTGTATTTCAGATCTCAGATCTGCTGATCACAGTTTTATTTACTGATATGGGAACTGTGGCAGTAGTTCCCTAACGGAGGGATATATAGTGCTGACATCAAGAAAATGTTGGATGAGAGACATAGGATAGATGGCTGCATGTTGGAATATAGGCAGCTATTGTTTAGTCTGATAGTGATTTCTTAGCAGATTATAGACAAAAGTTCCCCAGAATAATCTGTTTCACTCTGCTCATCAAATTGAGGTGCGTCTTTTCCTTCTGATTTTTCCTAGTCTCTTTTCTGTGTGTGGTGTTTGGGAAGACAGAATAGCTATTGCCCATTCACAGTATTTATTGATTCACAGGTGAAAGAGGTTGGACTCCATGAAAGGATTTTTCTGTCCTAGCCCCTTCCTCACCCTTCCCCAAATGCAAGTTGCTTTTGCACTTGTATAAAGAAAACTGCTTAGGAAGTTGAAATACCTTGGTACTGAACGTGCTAAAGCTGGATTGCCTTTTTGTTCATATGAAGTG
Source organism: Ciconia boyciana (assembly GCF_034638445.1). Classification (NCBI taxonomy): domain Eukaryota; kingdom Metazoa; phylum Chordata; class Aves; order Ciconiiformes; family Ciconiidae; genus Ciconia; species Ciconia boyciana. The sequence goes on along the minus strand of NC_132942.1, from coordinate 33,590,836 downwards.
AAAAATGGACAGAATACGTCAGACATTAAACCCATAACAGATAGTAAACAGTTTTTCTTTAACTGGTGGAAGAACATGCAAAGGGAGTTTAAAATAAAGTCGAATAATAATCAAGCATTTGCCAGTGTTTAACTCGCTGTGTTAAGTAGAATGTAGCATCTCAGTAGGAACCGCCGAGTTACATGATATTTGTATACTGAGAAAAATATCTTGAGGAAATATATAGAATGTGCTTGGCTGAACTGTGTCCTATGCTTGGCTGAACCGAGCGAGCGTATAACACTTCCCCCCCAGTACATACACTTGCATGTTCTAGCCTCTTACATTGCAGCTATCTGACAGATAGTCTTCAGGTCTGTCCTCCTCACTGCAAGAGATCCAGGGTGTTTCTCACTGTCTTTAGAGAGCGCTGTCTCCTTAAAGGTTTGAGAATATGTGTTTCCTTCTGAAGATTTCTGATATGAGAGAGACTTTTTATTCCACATTTTTAAGGTTAGCTGCCCTTTTTATTCCTCCCGGTGTAGCCTGCTGTTCCATCTTTTATATGCACAGTGATTTTAGAGTTTCAGTCCTACAAGCCTGTGCAGTGAAACAGAAATATTTCTTATCTCCAGTTTTCAGTTTGTCAGCAGTGTGCTTAAGAAAAGCCTTCTGCAAGCCAGGCCTGAAGCTTGGAAGATGTCCTGGTGTTCTCTAAGTGAACGTCCTTCAGTGTCCGAGCCACGCTGCAGTGAAATGCATGAAAAACATTTGTATGTGCTTACTCATATGATGTAAAGTATGAAAAGTATCTTGTTTTATTCAGCATATTTTCTAGGATACCTCTTCAGAAATAACAGGGGTAAAAGATAATGGGCTTACTGTCATAGGTGCAAGATGACTAACTCACGTCACCTGATAATCCAGGAGCAGAGCCAGATGGCCTTGAAGATAGGGAATCATCAGATACAAGCCATCAGGCAGGGTACTACTTTCACTCTAATGTCTAGGGTAATTGTGTAGAAAGGAGCAGGAGTGGAAATGCCTTCAGGAGAAGGGAGAGGAAGGACTAGTGCCATGGAGAAGAAAAGACTGATAGGTAGACATCTGGACCACTGTAGGGTCCCCAAAATAGAAATATCTGAATTCATATGTACTCTCCTTCACTTACTTACCTTCAAAATCCCATTTACACTGTGCTGTTGTTTTTGAGTTAAACGTGTGCTTTTCTTTCTAGTTAACTGCAAAATCCCCTTGCAATTGCCATATTAATTTAATTAGTTAGATAGTTTGTGCATAGGAGTACAATTCTGGTAACCGCCTTAACTTTATGAGTAAAATGGAGAGACGTAAACTAGGTGGACTAACTGGGTCAGACTTGTTGCAAATTTCATTAAAAGAATATTTGAAAAGTAGAAGGTAGAACTTGTAACAGCAAAGATAGCGTGTGAGTGATTTTTTTATATGCCAAAATGTATCATTTACCCAGGATACCTTGTCTTCCTTTGTTTTTGCTCTGGGCCTGCAATAAAATGCTTCCTATCTATATTAGTTAGAAAATACTCCGATGTAATATATGAGAATAGTGGTGCATTATTTCCTCATGCTTATGTGTTTTCTGTATAAAATATTCTAGCAGCAGTGAAATCTTGCTATGTGATTGCGTTTCATTTTGAGATGGTTAGCTGAATAAGCAGCAGGACAAGCAAGCAGTAAGCTGAATGAAGAAAAAGAAATAAAATTTTACAGCACATTCTTGTTGTAGGAGTGTGCAACACAAAATTGTGTGACTCAAATGCTCAATCTGGTCTTCATGATTAAGCAATAAACAAATTACAAAACAAAGTTATCGTCCCTTTGAAACTTGTGCTCAGTCGTTGTGAAAAAGCAAAGTATTTAACATTTCTCAAAGGAAAACATCTTTTGTTACTCGACATTCACTGGTAGTGGTTTTTAGTTAACAAAACTGTTTGCATTAGGGTAAAATTAAGAACTTTTTTCGTAGACACTACAGACATTTTGCCAAGTTGATTTACTGAATGTTGATAAAAGGAAACAAAATAGTTAAAATTTGTGATAAAATGACTGGTGTGCTTTGTTGTAAGGACTGCAAGAATATATTTAGATTACGCTATCAACTTTATGTAAAGTAGTTTGCTTACATTGTCTAAGTAGAAATGTCTTTGTGCATTGCATGTTTGCATCATGCCGACACGATGGAGTGCTAATCCATGAGTGGGTCTTCTCGGCAGCAGTAGTACAAACCTGTAATAATATTAACACTCTGGAGTCCCCCAGATTTTGCTGCTTACATCCAGCAGAGATGTCCCTATGTGGTTTTTTGTGTGCAATGATTATCGAAGTCTGTCAGGTCACTGATATGCTCTGTACTTTCCAGACAAGACCTCCCCCAAAACTTTAAAATGGCAATTTCTTAACCTAAGGAATTTGCACTCTTCTAATTGGGGTCTTGGATATATTCAACGTGGGATGCACCTGCACTGAGAAAAGAGGTGTTAGATTCTTCCTTGAGTCTACAACAGTTGCTTATCTGGATATTAGTGGTACCAGTTTTTAGTGTGATTAAGGAGCCAAGGACCAGACAGACAGTCAGTCTCTTCAGGGATGTATTTATCAGAGCGTGAAAGGGGCTTTCGGCTCCTCCTTTCCTCTGCTGCCTATGCCCTGGGCTTCTTGTGCTGGTGTGGGGAGCCTGATGGGTGGCACTGCTCTGTTACTGCACAAGCCTCTTGTCCCCATGACGGCTGCATCCAGCCAGTGTGGGGAAGAACTTTCTGCTGGATCTCACAGACCTGTATGTGATGGACCATATCTGAGAACTGTTTAGCTGAAGCAAACGCCTGTCACCTTACATACAACCACAGCTTTACGTTGGCTGTTAAGGTAGGTCAAGCAGTCTCGGGCTATGGGCAGTAAAAATGAACTTAAATGGTATGGGCTGGAGAGCTTCAGTTCCTCTCCTGGGTCTGCTTCCATGTTGCAGAACGGTAGGACATAAATGTGGAGGGAACCTCAAAGAGGCTGTCCAATCCTTCTCCAGTTCAGCTGACTGCAGCTGTGCCCTTCCTGGCAGACATTCATGGACAACCCACAACTTGCCAGGCAGTATCTTCAAGTGTCCTTACTGCAGCTGGCTATTAGGCTGGCTTGCGGAGTTTCCTATGGGTTATTTCACTTTCAGGTATCCTACAGACAGACTTAGTTGTCGATAGCTTGAAACAAAGGTTTGGAGCAGGCTGTACTGCTATGGATTGTCCTTTGGAGTTAGCCACGGGGAGTGATGCTTCCAATGTTCACTCTTGTTAAGACCCAGTCCAAAGCTCATTGAACTCAAATATGATTCTTTTACTGACTCTGTTGACTTCTTTGGGCTTTTACCGAGGCCTGTAGCGTCAGCTTAAGGAACAGAATTTCACCTGTGTTACTCGATAACTTTATGGTGTGCCTCTGCTCATGTAGATGCAGACAGATTCTGGTAGACACTTCTTGGTTGGGTTCTCATCTTGTCAAGTAATGCACTTTTGTGCATGTTTAAGTGCTTAAGAACCTTTAAGGATTTGGGAGTAGGTGCTAAGCAGTTGTTTTTCTTAAGGGGGATGTAATGTAATACTAATGACCCAACCAGGAACAGGCATTTTGTTTGGCATTCAATCAGGTGGAATATTTTAATTTGTTTTGGAGTAATTAGACAATTATGAATGTGATGCCAAAAAAGTTTTGTTAATATTCAGAATAGTATTAAGTTATAAATAGACAATATTATAATAGTCAAGTGTCTGTATCGATAGGTAACAGCATTGCGTAAATTTGGCCGTTGATTCTATTCTAAAAACACACTCTTTATCCTTACTCTTTTAGTACAAAATTACATCTCGTTATGGATAATATGTCATGTCTCCCTAAAAATGTGATCTTGATTTTCATCCCATGATGATACTTTATTCAATAAATCAAAATCTTCCTCAACAGTTAGCAACCAACTTATTTAGTGGTTATTTCTGAAATGTTGATACAGGGAATTTAGCAGTTAACAGTGTTTATACATTCCAGAAGCATTAACAGGTTAGGTTATACTGGAATTCAGTAAATATCCATGAAACGTGTGGGAGAACTATACGCTATGCAGTGTCTCAGCAATCGGCTGCCAGAAATCTCGTGAAATACCAAATGTAATAATAAAGTTTATAATGATGATATTGTCAGGAGGCACGCATTGTCCACTATCACTGAAAACCGAGGGAGCAAGGCCTATCGCCCAGTGTTTAGACTGCAGCATTAGAACACTACAGATGTTCTTATCTTCTGGAGATAGTTTTGTACTGAATCAGTGGGTTTTACACATTCTTGTGTATGAAAAAATGCTCTTTGCCTTCTGAGTATTTCTGAAGAAAATAAAAGGAGGATAGTGTTTATATGTGTCAAGGTCGTTTCGCATTTCTGCAAGTGAAGTTCAGCAAAAGATCGCTAGTAAATCTGTAATTTTCCCAGTAGCTTTTTCCCTTTGGTTGCTGGTTTTCCTTTATTGCTATATAAATGGACATTCTGCTAAAATCAGTAAAAATTGCCATTTACTAGCTACAGTCTGTATGGTCATAGGCAGTTGTGTGTTGGCTGCATTGTACCTGATCTATTTAGCAGCTGCAGGGTGGGTAACACCAAACCAAGCTAGGACTCCTAAAACTACTGGTATTTTTTTGTCTCTGTGCAAACAGATGACATTTTCTCAAAACACATCTTTGTCAGAGTTTTTTACTTCTGTTCATTATTACAAAACATGGCGAACAAAGACAGAACATAAATTACAGCTGCAGTCTTGAAGTTTGAAGTTGCATTTTAGCCATACTACACTGTGTATTATTATTATCGTTTTTTTTTTTTGGTGCTTGTATGTATGTAAATTACATTAAAAATAAGAGCAAGGCAGACATGAAATATTGGTGACATAAGCAGAAAAAAAGATGGACAAGCCATTATGAGAGACGAAAAATAAAAAAGATGCCCTCTTTAATTTGACAGTGAACCAAAGCCCACCAATTGTATAACATGAGAATATTTTAAACAAATATTCCCTTAAAGCTTTGTTGTGGCCATGCCCTCGATGGCATCTCAAGTCTGTCAGCAACTCCATTATAAAATCCTCTTGCAAGGATGCAGTTTTAGATTGTTACCTAAATCTCTGCTATTTGGAATGTTGTATTATCTTGCTTTGCCTGAAAGCAGGCACGCTTTTTAAGAGAGATATATGTTCAAACTATTTATGTTAACAAATTGTCATAAATACATTCTTTGATATTCAGGTTCTCCTATTTTCTGGGGTCTGCTTATTAAAAATAGTTTCACAAAACCTGCCTTCAGTCAAAAGTGTCTGGTAATGCTGGTATTTTGAAGTTTAAATAGAACTTCGTACCCTACATAGTAATATATTTATTTATTATATGTGTCTTTAATGGATCCAAAACTTGAAAACACAGAGCTGAATTCAGGCATCAAAACTAGGAGGAGTACATGGTTCAAGAAGGCCTAACTTTTATATACATATACATGTATTTTTTTCTTGGAAAAAAATATTGCAGTGAGAGATTAGGTTCCTGACATTAGATACATTCATAATCTGGCATAAGCCTATGTACTGAAGTAATGATTTTCCAACCTGTATTTTATGAAGTGTAAGAAGGTATTGGTACTCAATGAAATACATAGTTCCCTCACAGTACTCTCTTAAACTTTTTGCTCTCATTCATATTCATTCGCAAAAAATGTACTTCAGGGCTTTCTTACACACACTACATATCCAGAACAGACAGTTTTTACCACAGTGTAGCTAGATGTTAGTGGGTCTGTTAATTGCCAGCCAAAGGAGGCTGGGATCAAAGGAAACATAGGTGTAATTTCTTCCTTTTTTTTCCTGAGACAGAATAAAACTACTTAGAGAAGTAAAATTTTAGTATTAAACAGGCTTTTATTTATGCTACTGTATTGAAGGAATCAGGAAGAGGGAATCCCCGTCTGTATCCATGCAGTTGTACCGGAACGTTGCTGCCGTTTGATCATTATATTGCCAAAGGTAGCTTGAATCACAGTCAGGCTAATGTGCGCGTGAAACTCGCAACTACAGAGCTTGCCAGTAGAAGCAAGACTTAGAATATCTGTGCTTTTGAGTTTTTGTAGTAAGTGTTACGATTTTGAACTTTCCTATTTTGACATCCTTTTGGTACTGTGAGCAATTCTGTGTTTAAGAAAAAGAGGTGTAGAAACATAATGCTGTGAATAAGGAATTCCTGATTTTTCTTGGAAGGGAAGTCACTGAGTTTTGTATACCTTGCTTTTCAACCCATAAAATGAGGGGGGAGAATATACCTTGCTTCACAACAGAATTCTGAGAATTAATGCTTACATGTACAGCTTTGTCATTAAAGAGTGATATGTAGGTGATACTTTTGAGGTGGAGTTTGTAATTCAATTTTTTGTTTTGCTATATATGCTTAGCCTTTGGTATAGTTTGGCAGTATGTTTTTTATCATTAGTCATTCGATGTAAGATAAAGGCAGTTTAAGAAAAAGGAACTTGTATTTTAAGTTGTTGAAGGAGGGGTTCTTTTTTTTTAAGTTTTACAATTCAAAAACTGAAGTGGAGGTTAAACAGCTGCAAAGAAAAAGGAATCCTCTTAATAGTCAAATGGTTCTAAATTAAAAAGGAAAGAAAACAAACAATCAAAAATCCTCATCAAGTTCTTCGGGAAAGAGAAAAGGAGGAAAAAGTCTAAGGAAAGCCAAAATGGCTAATGTTACAGTTGTCACAATTACTCATATCCTATGCTAGAGATTGAGGAAGCTAGGTAAAAATGAGCCAAAACTGGTCTTGGATCTTGTGGATATGGCTTCTGCTCATGTCAGTGTTTGTATGTGAGTCTTGTTTAAAATCTGGCCTTACTCTTTACAAAAAGCTATGTATAATCACGTAGTTCTAAAATAAAAGAGGAAGGGATTCTTCATACCGTATAAATACATACATGGGATTATTTTTTCAGATATATGCAGAAAATCACAAGTCATATTTTTATTAATTATAAATATTCTTCAATTATTTATGGCATACTCTTATGCTTCATTTTAGACAATTTCAGAATTCTGAAATTCTTTAAAATTATACTTCTTAGTATATTAAATTAAATGGATATTTTACAGACAAATAGTATGACCCTTATTTATTAGTTACCTCACTGACTGCATTGAGACTGCTTACGTGATTGCTGAACAGGGTTTGCTTCTCTGAAAATTACACTTCATGGACAGCATACAAAAATATTCTCCTATACTTTATGTACACATATAACAAGAAGCATAATTTATATCTAGTGATTGAACAATCTATCTATTTATACAGAGAGAGAGAGAGATAGCTTGTATATATACATGCTTGCAATGTTTTGTAACAGAATCTTTATTAGGTACCTGTGTAATTTACTAAAAAGCGAACCCCCTAATTTGCCATTTTCCTGGGAGTAATCTTAATATTCCAGTTTGTAAAGAGTTTTGGATACTTGGCGTTTCAGTAATTGCTGCATCATGGGCAAATTTTTTACTTCTTCCCATAAATACCTCCCAATTATGCCACTTGAAGCCCAAGTCAGTTGAGAAGCTGTCCAAAAAAATAGTCTGAACTTTTTTAGACTCATAAGTAGCTCTGATATTAATTGGCCTTAGCATTTGTGTGTAAAAAGATACATTAAGTAATTTTGTAGCATATATTATTTACAGTATTTTTTTTCTTGTAAGTCTTAACACAGTTCTGTGCATAGGCGTTTGACAATTATCCCATTCAAATGGTTAAAAACATTCCTAAAATGAGTTGTAGAAAACTGTGTGGTATCTGTAAAATCTATGATAATGTGGCTTAGAACAGAAGTTTTGTCATATTTGGTTGAGATGGTCCTAACACCCATGTGTGGTTTTGAATATGCATGCAAGTGCCCCCTCTGTATATACTCACTTTCTGTTTTTAACATTTGCTTCCCTTCCACCCTCTATTCTGATTATTTACTGTAAAGCAGTCTTCATTTCATTGATTTCTGTCTGTCTACCAAAGAATAAAGTTTGCTCTACTCACACACACATCTGTCAGTACTGTACCAAGAGTCAATCCCACAAGAGGCAAATTGAAGAAATGAAAACAAGTAAGTTATAAAATAAAGTGACAATAATGTGCAGTAGCATAAAGATTGCTTTGGGCTGCTTTTGAAAAAGACAGCTAATGACTTGCCCTGTTGGATGGTATGGGAAGGGTGCGGGTCACGTCTCCACGCTCCGTGCAGGAGGGGAAGAAAAGCAGTGCAAGCTGGAGGTCAGCAATGGAGGGAGCACAGAGCTGCCTTTTAATTGCACCTTTTCCCCTCCCCTCTGACTCTGGACAAGTCGCAGTACTGGCAAAATTCTGCATGTTTACGGTGTGTAGCTTCTTGTAAATAAGGTTATCGCGGGGATTACAGTACTGCGAGTCAGGCTGCTAGAATCAGGCCCAGAAGTATTACCGTGTTTTACTGTATTTCATGTTGCTGCAGATATTAACTGGCTGACGTTTGTGAATCTTTTAAATCCTCGTGAAAAAAAATACAACTGCAGAGTATTTCCAAATGTACATTTTTGTTTAAAAAAAGAGAAAGTTTTCTTTTTCAAACAAATGATCTATGCAGTAGAATTTCAGTAACAAGCACATATATGAAAATGTATTTACACAGACAACTGGTAGTGTGTGTGTTTAACATTTATGCATACTGGCCTAATGCAGCTGAAGTATTCAAGTCTCTTTTAAGATTGTAATTGAAGTAACATGATATAAATGTAAACTTTAGCTTAGAGCACATAGAGCATACAAGACAGTTTGACACCTTCATTTCAGCAGTAAGAAATTACCATTGTCTCTTGTTTCTTGCTTCTAGCTTATATGACCAAGCCAAAAAGTAATTACACAATTAGGGTTGACATACTGGTTCCTGTAATATTTCTTCCCGTAGTTTTTTGGTGGCATATTTCTACTTCAGATTTTCCAGTCCTTTGTAATTCATACCAAGATGTCCATTTTCATTGCAACAAATTTACTCATGAAGATTGCAAGTCTTGCATAATTTAATGATGAAAAGGCAGCATTTCATTTTCTCCAAATGTAGTTATTTGTAGATTAAAGATAAACATTTGTGGAGCTAATATGGTTTTTGTAAGAACTTTGTCACCAACTTGAACATTGAATTGTTACATACAGGAATGGTAAAGTATTTCTGTGTAAATAATTACAGGATTATACATTTTAAAAAGAAGGCTATGCAGCAATGTGCAACTGCTGATCTGGAAGGCAACCACTCTCATAGGTCAGGAAACATTTAGTTTGCTGTATTCTGCATGTATAGAATAGGAGTTACTGTCATTTTTCCAGTTCTTGGGGACACTTGGTAGTGAGCACAGTTCAGTGTCTCTTAGGGCCAGGGTGGCCCTCAGACTAGCTTCAGGTATTCAACAAGAGCAGGTCAGATGAAAAGCAGCCCTACTACCTGTCTTGTCCTTGGCTCAACTTGTTGTCCTGTGTCTGTTCCTCATTTCTGGGGTGTGTAATGCAGTTTCAGAGTCCTGTAATTCTGTACTTTAAGACTTGCCCTCTCCAGGAATATTCTGGGACAGTTGTGCTTCATCACTCGCTTAATTATGTAGTTATGCTTGGGACTTTTCTGGGATGATGTAAAAGCAGTGCTATATGGTGTTGTTAATGTGTTCTCTGGCTCTTTTTGATTTAAAAAAAAGTAAATTAAAAAATCTGTCCTTTTTGACCATTCCTACACTGTATCTTAATCCTCAGAACAGACTGATAATGGGACAGAGATGCTTGTTGAGTTCAGGTGCAGGGTTAGACATCTGCTGCAGATTCAAGTTGTTCTTCGCTGCCACAGCTAAACTGGCTGTTCAGATTTCTTGTTGTGAGGTTTCCTTGCATTTGATCTGGACACAGGAGCTTCATCTCATCTTGGAGCCTAGTCTGTCATTATATAAAGTACAATGGGAGGGCTGGGAAGGAAGTATAGTGAGTTTGCTGATGACAAGCCAAGTGGAGGGGGTTTGCCAAGTATTAATAATTTGTATAAAGCTGCATCCACTGTTCAGCCAAATGAATCTGTTCTGCCTTGGTTTCTCACAGTGACAGCATCAAGATATTAGTAGTTTTGTAATAAAGTTGTCTCTTATATGCTCTTTGAATTTTTGCTATCTCCTTGTGTGTCCAGGACCCCTAGGAAGGGACTTTTCGCCTCCTCAAATTTCCCTGTACAAGTTTCCCAGTTAGGGAAGATTACGTACTTACAGGTATAAAATAGACTTTGTGCTCTTTAAAATTAATTCTTCCTCTCCCACCCCTCCTCTCTGAGATGTCACTGGGTTGCAGTATCTTTTCTGCAAATCAAGGCTTGCGACTTTCAGCAGTACTGTGTTACAGGGAGCATTTCTACAGGAAAAGACAAAAGGAGAAGGATGCCTCTTGTAATAGGCTACTGCTGTTTCAACCAGTTATTCTTTTAACTAGAAAATGAGAGTACACATAGGGGCTATTAAATCATTAATTACAGCATGTACTTCTTTCTCTAAACACAGACAAAACACAGTTAAGATGTACCAGAAAGAAATAACTTTCCCTAATTTTGAAACTAAGTGCAGGATGTGAGAGATCAAGCAGGAGCCGTGCACAAAGTTGTATTTTTTTTCTGATGGAGTTTATACCAGCATTTTCCTTAATTATTCTTGATGTTTTGCCCATTATACCATTAGCTTCTTCAGAGGACAAAGATAAGTTGCCAGTATCCACAAGAGCGAAGTGTGAAAGCATTTAATTATTGATATCTTAGTAACCAAGGTTCCAAAATGACGTTGTCAAAATCCATAATGATCAGACAGAAAATGTTTCAGCTTGTTGTTGAAAAATATGGCTCAGACTGTGTGGGATCTGAACATGCACAATCCCCAGAAATTAAACCACTGGTTTCCTGCATTTCCAGTATGTAGCTGCTTTACCCAGCATTTTCCACTCTTGAAAATTCTTATTGTTAATGTTCTGCTCATCCTTCATTTTAATTTTAGCCTTTTCTTGATTATTAATCTAATACATACGTTTCACTAAATGAACTCGTGCTTTTTCACTAGGTGGATCTGTAAATCAGTTAAACGGTCAAGCAGTCTAACATTATAACACCAGCTAGCTCCATATTCTCCATCTCTTTAAAACACAGGTTTCATTTACAGAATATACTTGGTAGCTGTTTAATACATATTTTCTGTGTATCTTGAATTAAGGATTTCGTTTCTCCCTCCTGCTGAAAGCTGTGGGAAGAGTACACAACTCTGGGAAGAATCATTCCCGTGCACCGAATTTCTGGTTGCAGCCTGCCAGGGCAGGAGCCGGGGGCTGTCCTCCAGACCCTCGGGGCAGAGGGTCCACAGGGAGGCAAAGCAGCACCCAAGAGAAGCTGCAAGTGCCAGTTACCAGAACTTTGTCATTGTCCGTCCCTGCTGCTGCTGTGTTCCCGGTCCTCTGCCCTCCTGCCCGGGCAAGAGCGAAGGATGGAAAGCATTCAGGGAGAAGAGGACATGTAATGTTGGTTTTGCCAGCGTTGTGTCCCATGGATTTACACCTGGCAGCCTGCCACATGTCGCATAAGGTCACCCCCAGCAACGGGCTACTTGGCAGCTGACACCCTTCTCAAGCCGATGTAGTTTTGCAAACCCAGTGGTCTCCAGCTATGCCCTGTGTTTCCAGAATGGGTTTCGCACAGGTCTCGTTGGGTCGTGCCATTGAGGGGTTGCCTTACTGCTCCTCTCTCCTCTCCTCTCCTCTCCTCTTCTGTAGCATGGCTGTCTACCTGCTGCTTGAGCACATGACAGCTGAGACCTCAGGGAGCAAGGAAGTTTGTAAACAAATAAACCAGAAAAGTTATCTGAATATATATTGGAATAATTGAAAGTTACTTGAGTATATATTTAGTCTACAGCCAAATTAAAAAAATAAAATAAAATTCCCTTGCTGAAGTGCTATTTACCATTAATATATTTAATTAAAAGATACTTCTGTGTTCCATTTTTCACTCTCTCACAGGTGCCAGAGCTTTCATGTTTATTAATAGCATTAGATCAAATAATGCAGATGTTTGATTTCAGACACTGGGATACGTTGCAAGTTAATCTTTCTAGAAGGATACACTAACACTATTTTGGCTTCTTTTGTGCCATGAAGTTTTTTATGAACTACTTTCAAAATAGGGATACTAGTATAAGAAAAACTTACATTTCAAATTTGCTTCTGCTTTGAAGGTATTTTCTAATTCTGCTTCCAACAATGGATCTTAACATGTAAGATATCCCTATAAAATTGTTACATTATAGGATACGCATTTCATAGAGACAAAGCTATTTAGGATTCTTTTCTTCCATATACCAGAGGTTTTACTTTCTTTATTCAGTGATTATGTCTCACAGCTTAAATAGCTTAAATGTGGGTATTTAATTTGTGCCGCAGTGCTCTTTCTGAACTTGCTGTTGTTACAGGTATGGAGGGATGCTTACAAAATGAGAGGTCACTGCTGCAATACTCACGTACAGCTACTGCAAGGCAAATAATATAAAAGGTGTTTCTATACAGCATGTAGTGCATTAGGTAACTGGAAATAATATTTTTTGGCTTTTGGCAAATAATGTTCAAGAATAGTGATTTATTTATTTATTTATTTTTAAACAGGTAATTGATCATGCCTGTGTAATGTTTAGGGACATCTCATCAGCATTTGTTTTAACCATCCCTGTGAGAAAAATACTCTCATAAAATTATGATTTCTTTTCTTTCTCTCACACTAAAATGTTGGAATCAGCTCATTTATCTGGGATCATTCTTTGCATACCCTCAGAGGTTTACTTTCTTCATGATGTCCTGAATGACTACTATGATGTACTTTTCACCAAAAGCAAATATGGTCCTTGTTTATTAATAACTTCACCCCTTTTCCCTACCTCTCCAGTTTTCTTTGAACCTGTAGTGTCTAAAAGATACGTAATTGATGCCATATGGGTAATGCTCTGTGATAAAGGAATGGACTATACACAGAATCTAACAGCAGTTATAATTTCTGCATTATTTCTCTTGTTTCCTTTGATGTCCTGTATCTTGATAGAGTGTGGGGCTATTATGACAACTCTTCATGTTTGAACTTATCATTATTCTTTACGTTTATTGCAGTGGTAACCAGAGGCCCTGCTCAGAACCAGGGTCCCCTTGTACTAAATACAGTTGAAAAGCATATAAGGATGTGGGCCTTGCCTTGAAGAGCTTGCAGGATAATTTACTCAACATTGTTTAATTTTCTCAAAATATTGCCTTTTTTTCTTACTTATCAAACATAAGAACAGTTTATATAACACCATGTTGTAAGGTGAGGTAGAATATTTTGACAGTGCCTGTTGCCTCAGCAAAGCTTCCTGCAGGGATTTCATGCCACGTTCAGGAGTTCATTACCTGGCCGTAAACTCTTGGCTGAATGCTGGTAGAAGACAATTTGAAAATCCTGGTTGACCGCTATAATTTTTTAGCCAATTCTAAAGGATTTTGGTACTCAAATTTCATTTTAATTTCTCTAAGAATTGGGCACTTAACTTCCAGGTGCCTTTGAAAATCTCAACTTCAAAGGAAAAAGGCAGTCTTTAAAATTATACAAATAAAGGTGAGGTTTACTAGGTTTAGATGAATGGTTATGTTCATGCAGTTTATAAAAAAGGACGTTGATTTTTATAAACCGCATGTTTCAGTTCTTGCTGTGCACATTGTTTGAATAAAGTGTGGAAGGTAATTTTATTTTAAACAAAAAGGCTTGGCTTGTGTAAGTGTGGCAGTACAAATTCACTAATCATTGCTGTCAAGGCCCTACTTGGAGTAACGCTGGATGGCTGAAGGACGTAGCTCTGGAGCTTGCTCAGGAAATGAGCATACTGCAGGCAGGCGGAGATGGGAACCGTGCAGATGCTCTCGCTCTCCCCGCACCTTTTACTTAGTGGTGGACAAAGCTGAACCTGACCCACAGCGCAGGATGCTGTTTCTCCTGCGTTCCTTAGAAGGCAGGTGGAATGAAATAGGCTGAAATCGGAGTGTTTCTGTTGAGAACTGAAATCCATCTGATGATGGATTTGTCAGTGGTGTTAGCATCGCAGAAAACCTGAAGTGTTGAGTTAGTAAGGACCAGCATTTCCAACAATGAGCATAGGAGGATACGCAGACTTTGTCACCTTTGTCACATGCTCTTTTTGGCGTGAGGAGGCCACCTGCAGTAATTGCAGATTATGCATGCCGTATATTGATTTTTTTTTTTCCTAGGTACTTTCAATATGTCAACAATAACTGCACTTGTGTAGCTTATTACTACAGATGATTGCAAAGAATTTCTTAAGCATTAATTAATTATAACATCCCACTATGAAAGCCAAATTCTGGATTAGTATGCAATTCCATTAAAATCAGTGGAGCTGCTTATAAACCTAGAAGGAACTTGACCCAAAGGTGTATAAGGGAGCTCATTGGTTATTGCAGTAATTATAGAGAAAGAGAAGGTGAAAGGGATGAAATGGGATGGCTGACGTCATACAGCAAATCAGAGCTTGGAATAAACTTGAGAATCCTGTATCTCATTACAAATTTTTTACTACTGTCTCACAAGCTCAGATCTATGGTAGGGTTTTCTTAGATTTCTGACTATAGTAATGTAATGTAAAAACTATTGATTTTTTTATGCAAGTTTTGCACAATTCATGGAGCAAACTCTTCAGGCATTCTGTGGAGGACACATAACAAGTGTCACAGCTAAACTCCCATCTCCCTTCTGCATTTAAAGCTTCTTTCAGTTATTTTCATAGTTTCAAAAGCTTCTTTTCTTAATTGTAATGCCCTTGGAAAATGTTCTTCGCTTTTTCCTTTTTCTTCGCTTTTTTTAAACTAAAAAAAAAAAAAAAAGGGAAAAAAGGGCTCAACAAATTTTCAACCTGTCTTGATAATAAAATGGAACTATGTATTTCTATCTTTATGCTTTTTAAAAATAGACCTGTATATTGAAAAGCATTTTGCCTTCGTTCATTGTAAGAATTACCACATGATTACCTTGGTATCTCAAAGAACCTTTGGGATAAAGTTTATCAAATTGGTAAAGTACAGTGGCGGCTTTAGTTGAGAAACTTTTACTAAATAGGTCTGTATATAAGTTAGTTTTCAACGAACCTAAGAGTAACTTGAGTATTTGGCAGCAGGGAGAAAGCAGTTGCCCGTTATTTTGCAACATGCCTGTTGCTCCATGCAATTGTCAGGACTCTTAGAAAGAATGCTAAAAACTGAGGCCAGGAGATAGGACCTTTCGGCATCCAAATGGCGACTTTTTCAGTTTCAAATAAGGAAAAACTGCTTCTCCAGGGATGAACCTTAAGGTGAATTATAGCCAGGTATCAAATGGAAAATTGTGCATTCCCCTACTGTCCTTACAATTTTATTGCAGAATCCAGAGTGATGTCTAATTTAAAATAAGTTGTCCATTTTTTTCCATGACTTCTCAGAAACTTTTTTTTCCTTTGACTTAAGCTTAGTATTTTCAAGCAGACCAATTTTGCTATTCATACAATTTGAGGAGAGGGAGCAAAGGGGCTAAAAATAGAGCTTATAATGGAGCCTGGGTGTGTTCTTAACCATGGCGAGACCCTTATCTGTCCATTATATTGTTGACTAATGTTAACTTCTGTGCTGCCTTTGTAATGTATTACATTAAGCTAAATGACGCTATTGTGTGATGTATCAAGATATAGTCACGTAGGTTGCCTGGCTATTTGCTCTTGTTAGTATTGTATGTGATGGACTTTAATAGCTGTGAAGGGCTCCTGGAGTTACTTAGATCAACAGTATATGGTTTTGTGCCTCATCCTGGAGTCCTTCCGTGCTCCAGACATGCATCAGCTTTACGGGAAGTTGCAGAAGTGTAACAGCTACCTGGCCAGGCTTATAAATACTACCTGAATATGTGTTCTCATAATAGGTCCCCAAGTCGTAAATTCACCTTCTTGATCATTAGGGTGGATTTGGGGGTCAGTGTCTGTACGGACACGGTGCATGGGAGAGAAGACTTCTGTACGTTTGAATCCTGCAAGCTGCTCTGTGGTCATTGGGGCTGTTGGAGGGACCCGTCGGAGGTGTGCACGCTGGCCGGAGCGTTGCTCCCCTGGGTGGGGGTCCGGTCTCGCCTCCCCTAGCTGCAGCCCTAGCCACTAGCCCTTGGGAGCCGTGCTGCCGTGGCCCCTCCACCAGCCTGCAGCTCTCCCCTTGGCTCTGTGAGCAGGGAGATGAAAGGCATGGCTTGCCTTAAGAACTTTTGTTACGTGTGCGTATATGTGTTAAAAATCTGTAAACAAGTATTTAGTATTTACATGAATGCTCCGCTGGCTCCAGGCAGGGTTTCCAGGGAGAGGTGATATCAATACTCTGCTGTCTCGAAACTTCTTCCACTTGTATTCAAATCAAAATAACACCAAATGGCTCTTACTGTTTAAATGTAAAGTAGCAATAATGTCCTGGACCATGCTTTTAAAAAGTCCTTAAATACGGTTTTACAAAACGCAGGCTGTAGGAAGACACAGATGCATGTCTAGACCGCAACAGATCTCTGATTTTTGTGTACACACTGGATTCTCCATTCTAAAATTTCATGATGTTTTCCAAACAAGGTTGTTATGTATGTTATGTATTTTATACATAAAGCTGTGGTTCATACATGCAGTTTTCTGCTGTGCAACATTCACATGAAATCTTTCCCTCTTCCTCTCCTCTCGTTTATCAAGGTACATTATGAAAGGCTGATACCAGTTCTCTGGCAAGGTAGATCGTGATTCATACCAAGATAAGCAAGGAAATTTGAAATGCAGAGATTAGACTGCCTTTATTTCTCGTGGCACCGTGTGTGTGCTAAGTTAGTGACCCTCTGCCCCTGCAGATGAATTCATACATCGCACAGTTTGATATGTGCCGTGATGCTGGTAATCCAAAATTGTTGAATTTTCTAGTTTGCTTTTTTGGTTTGGTTTTAAGTTTGCTCTAGTGCTACAATGGTGCATAAATATTTGGGATCTTTCTTCAGTTGTTTTTTTTTATCCCCTGAAAACAGTTATTTCTTTAGCAGATTATTTAGAAGATGAAAAATAAATTTCTTTAATATTTGTGGGCACATTTCTGTTGCTTTCTTGGTGGTGTTTCTTTAATGACAGCATGACTGGTTACTTGTAGAAACCGTGTGAAAACCAAGTGCTCCTCAGCCTGTTGCCAAGCGTTGTTCTTCAGTATGTTTTACAAGAGGTGCTCTTCTTGTTGTTTTTCATGTTGATAACATTATTTCTGCAGACTTGTTACTACTTATTTTCTGCCTTAAGGAAAGCGTTAGTTCATGAAGAAAATACATCTATTTTTAGATCAAATGATCAATACAAACAAAATACAAATTTTGGAAAGTGTGTATGGACACAGTCATACGTGTTCAGCCACATGGTCGGCAACGTGGAGGTGTAGCTTTGCCAGGAAGGGCTACAAATGCTCTGTAAGTAAGGTCTACGGGATTTGAGTTGTGCTTACAGGATTATTCACGTATCAGCCTAGCACTCGTCAGGTTGTATGCTTTCTTCCACAATGAGCTCCTGTTAATGGTGTTTTTATTTTCTTGATTTGGCAGGCTCGCATACTTGGTTGAATGAACTTTCAGCTAAGTTTCTGAGCAGAAGGTGGCTCATGACATAATTGTTCTATATGTTGATACATCTCTTATCATAATTGTTTTACATTGTTTTAAATAAAAGAAAAAGAATAATAGAAAATGTTGCAGAAAGTGCATTTTTTGTTCTATTATTCATGACACTAAAAATTACCCAAAGTAAGTATCTTCTGCAAAAAAATAGAGATTTAGTTCCAAAAGTGGCTAATTTGTATCGGTTTATACAATGAACCAGCTAATGATCCCAAGTCTAGAGAGGTGCAATGCTTTTCTACTGTTTTTCCCCCTTTTTTATGAATAGAATTCTACAAAAAAAGTTCCCATTGTGTAGTACTGTGAGTTTTGTACAACCATCTTTTATCAACAGATGGCAACCAGAACATGAAAAATAATTAAAAAATAAAATGAAAAGAAACCCAGAATGAATTAAAGTGCTTCTTTGCGTTCTGATCTGCATTTTTGGTTTAGAATTTTTATGGTGAATTGCCATATTATCTGTTATATCAGTTTACAATGAGGCTCCTATCAGACATAAA